>NC_053024.1:80610510-80647182 GCF_003073215.2 Triticum urartu | reverse complement strand
CAGCCCCCCCCCCCCCCCCGACGAAAAATAGAAGGTGGCGGCGGCTTCGTATCGTAAAACAACGTCAGTCCGGGTTAATTTCATTCAAAGCATGCAAATTAGAGTCTCAAACAAGACCAAAATTGTTTTAAAAGTAGATACGTTTGGGATGTATCAATACTTCATTGTTGGCTGTTGGTGATTGTATGCTCTTGTCCGACATTTATTCTAGCTTCCTTTTGAAGCTACATATAAACTGATGCTCTTGAAGAAGAGCTTTGGAAGATATTCTAGAAGCTTCTTTTCTAGGCAAAAAAGAGCCGGTTAATGGTTACTCGTACCGATAGACTCTATATGGGCCAACGCACATAAGAATTACGCGAGCGAGAAGCTCCAGCGGCGAAGCTGGTGCTAGGTTCCGTTTTTATTCCAATTTTGGGAAGATTGTAGTACCTTCTAACGTTTTTAATTGGCTCTGGCAGGGTTTTTAGGTCTTTATGTGTTTGTTTGGATGTTTTTATTTGATTTCTTGTTTTATTTTTTAAAATCATGAAGTTTTCTTTTCAAATTCGTAAAATTTGTAAAATTTAATGAAAAGACTTCAAATCTGCAAACTTTTTTAGATTAGTGAACTTTTTTCAACCTTTTTTGAATTCATGAACATTTTGTTGAATTCATGGACCTTTTCAAATTCAGAATCGCAAATCTTTTCTACATTAATGAACTTTTTTCAAATTGATGAACTATTTTCTTTGTGAAATCCATTTTTTCTATGGAATGCATGATCTTCAAATGAACTTTTTTTAGGCATGAACGTTTTTCAAATTTGCAAAAAAATTGTATTCATGAAGTTAAAATTCGTGAACATTTTAAAATTCAAAATTATGAACTTTTCCAAATTCACAAAGTTTTTTCAAAATTTGTGAACTATTTTTTAAATTGCATGGTCTTTTTTCATTTTCATCAATTTCTCTTCAAAAATGAACGGTCAACTAGTCAATAGTCAATGATGAAATGGGCGGTCAACTGTTCAGTGGGTCAAGGGGCAAATGGTCAAAAGAAAAAATAGGCGATGCGTGTGAGCGAGTGTTCCAATGCGCTAGCTATCGCTATGTCGCGGCCCATGTGAGGTTCTGGTGGCGCTGTGTAACCTACCAAGTCCCCAAATAGGATGTGCAACAAAAACATAGTAAAACACAATGCTTCCTATTTGTTGCGCGGGTTGTTGGGTAGCGATCAATCGCATACCCTCTGTGATCCCTACATTCCATATTGGGTCGGCAGAAGTAGGCTTGTATGGGAGACTCCCTATTCCTGTTTGGGGAAGGTTGTACAACCTTCCTAGGCCGGTTTCTCCGTGTTATTTTCTTCGAGTTTTTTCCATGTTTGTTCTTTTTCTTTTTTCTTTTTTCTTTTTGTCTTCTTTTTTCCTTTCTATTCATTTTCATTTTTTCATTTTTATAATTTTCCATTCATGACAAATTCCAAAGCATTGTTTGAAAGCATGAACCTTTTTTAAGATCACGAATGCCTTTCGAAATCATGACTATTTCTATTTATCCATTTTTTCAAATAGGTAACCCATGAATATTTTCTAAATTCATAAAAAATGCGAATATGAGAACTATATTTGAAATTCATGAACATTATTTCAAAATTGCAATTTGTTTTTCACATTCATGAACATTTTTCAACTAATAGTGTTTCTAAAATTCATGAACACTTTTCCGCATTTTTGAAGTAACAAAGTTTTTTTGAAGTTATGAACAATTTTTGAAATCGTGAAGTTTTTTCTAAACCGTCCAGAAATTCAAAAAATGGAAAAAGAATAAAAATGGTCTAGAAAAAAAGAGAAGAACTAGCCAAAAGCTTCCAGAAACTTCACAAAACTGGCTTCACAAAAACAAAACAACATCGATAACCAACTTCTATTTGGCGCCTAAAGTGCCGGTTAAAGTGCATTTTGCAAACCGTCACACACCCCCTCCTCAACAATGGTATCTAAATGGGCCAGCCCATGTAGTTTTATTCATCGGTTTTGTTTTATTTTTTTCACCTTTTTCCCTTATTTCAAATCCGTAATATTTCTCAAATTTGTGAAAGAACTTCGAATCCGCAAACTATTTTTCAACCGTTTTTGAATTCATGAACATTTTGTTGACTTCATGGACCTTATCAAATTCAGAATCATGAACCTTTTCTACATTAATGAACTTTTTTCAAATTCACGATTTTTTCTGAAATCCCTTTTTTTCTATCGAATGCACGATCTTCGAATGAACTTTTTTTTTGTAGGCGTGAACCTTTTTCAAATTCGTGAAAAAATTTGTATTCATGAAGTTTTTAAAATGCATGAACATTTTGAAATTCAAAATCATGAACATTTCCAAATTCACAAAGTTTTTACGAAACTTGTGAACTATTTTTTTTCAATTGCGCGGTCTTTTTCATTTTCGTGAATTTCTCTTCAAAAGTGAACGGTCAACTAGCCAATAGTCAATGGTCAAATGGGCAATTGGTCAAGTGTTCAATGGGTCTAGGGGCAAATGGTCAAAAGGAAAAAACAGGCGATGCGTGTGAGTGAGCGTGCCAGTGTGCTAGGTATCGCTATGCCGCGCCCTATTTGGGGATCCGGTGGCGCTGTGTAGCATACCAAGGCGTAAAATATGATGTGCAACAAAAACATAGTAAAACACAATGCTTCCTATTTGTCGCGCAGCTTGCTGGGTACCAACCAATCGCATACCCCCTGTGATCCCTAAGTTCCATATTCGGTCGGCACAAGTAGCCTTGTATGGGAGACAACTTATTCCTGTTTGAGAAGGTTGTACAACCTTCCTAGGCCGTTTTCTCTGTGTTATTTTCTTCGGGGTTTTCCAAGTTTAGTCTTCTTATTTTTTCCTTTTTTTCTTCTCTTTTTTCTATTCATTTTCATTTTTTGATTTTTAGAATTTTCTATTCACGACATTTTTCAAATTCCAGAGCATTGTTTGAAATCATGAACCTTTTTGAGATCGCGAACGCTTTGTGAAAAGGTGACTTTTTTTAATTCTCCAGTTTTTTCCAAATGGTTAACCTGCGAATATCTTTTAAATTCATAAACATTTTCTAAATAAGAGAACTATATTTGAAATTCATGAACATTGTGTCAAACTCGCAATTTGTTTTTTGATTTCATGAACATTTTCCAACTAATAATATTTTTAGAACTCATGAACATTTTCTAAATTTTGGAACATTTTTAAAAAATCCTGAACAGATTTTGAAATCATGAAGTCTTTTCTAAACCGTCTAGAAAACCAAAAAAATAAATAAAAACAATAAAAAGGGTCCAAAGAACTAAAATAGAAAAAAGAAGAACCAGACGAAAGCTTCTAGAAGCTTCAAGAAAGCGGCTTCGCAAAAGCGAAATAATGTCGAATAACCAACATCTATTTGGCGCCCAGAGCGCTGGTTAAAGTGCATTTTGCTAACCGTCGCACACCCCCTCCACAATAATGGTATCTAAAAGGCCTGGCCCATGTAGTTTTATTCACCGGTTTTGTTTGTTCTTTAATTTGTTTCCTTTTTTTTCAAACTCTTAAAATTTCTCAAATTTGCGAAAACTACAAATCCGCACACTTTTTTAGATGAGTGAACTTTTTTTCAAACTTTTTTGAATTCATGAAAATTTTGTTGAATTCATGGACCTGTTCAAATCCAGAATCGCGAACATTTTCTACATTAATGAATTTTTTCAAATTCAAAAACCTTTTTTTTGTGAAATCCCTTTTTTCTATTGAATGCACGATCTTCAAATGAACGTTTTCTGTAGGGGTGAAACTTTTTGAAATTCGCAAATTTTTTGTATTCATGAAGTTTTTAGAACTCATGAACATTTTCAAATTCAAAATCATTAACATTTCCAAATTCACAAAGTTTTTTTCAGATTTGAGAACTATTTTTTCAATTCCACGGTATTTTATCATTTTCATGAATTTCTCTTCAAAAGTGAACGATCAAGTAGTCAATAGTTAATGGTCAAATGGGCAATTGGTCAAGTGTTCAATGGGAGGGGCAAATGGTCAAAGAAAAAAAATATACGATGCGTCTGAGCATCCGTGTCGGTGCACTAGCTATCGCTATGCCGCGGCCCACGTGGGGATTTGGTGGCACTGTGTAGCCTACCAAGGCGCAAAATAGGATGTGCAACAAGAACATAGAAAAACGTAATGCTTCCTATTTGTCGCGTAGGTTGCTGGGTAGCAACCAGTCGCATACCCCCTATGATCTCTACGTTCCATATTGCATCGGCACAAGTAGGCTCGTATGGGAGACTCCCTATTCCTGTTTGGGGAAGGTGGTACAACCTTCCTAGGCCGGTTTCTTTGTGTTATTTTCTTTGGGTTTCTCCGTGTTTGTTCTTTTTATTTTTTCCTTTCCATTCTTTTTAATTTTTCTTTTTTTATAATTTTCCATTCATGATAGTTTTCAAATTCTAGAGCATTGTTTGAAATCATGAACCATTTTGAGATCACGAACGCTTTTTGAAAAGATGACTATTTTTAATTCTCCATTTTTTCCAAATAGTTAACCTACGAATATTTTTAAATTCATAAACATTTTCCGGATACAAGAACTATATTTGAAATTCATGAACATTATTTCAAACTTGCAATTAGTTTTTTGAATTAACGAACATTTTTCAACTAACATTGTTTTTAAAATTCATCAACAATTTTCTGAATTTTTTTAACATTTTTTTGAAGTAACAACCATTTTTGGAACTCTGAACAGTTTTTGAAATCATGAAATTTTTCTAAACCATCCAGAAAACCAAATAAATAAATAAATAAAATAATAAAAATGGTCCAGAAAACTAAAAAAGAAAAAACAGAGAAGAACCAACCAAAAGCTTTTAGAAGCTTCACAAAATCGGCTTGGCAAAAATGAAACATCGTCGAATAACTAACTTCTATTTGGCGCCTGGAGCGCCGATTAAAGTGCATTTTGCTAACCATCACACACCCCCCTCCACAACAATGGTATCTAAATGGGCCAGCCCATGTAGTTTTATTCACCGGGTTTTTCACCTTATTTCCTTTTTTCTCAAATTCATAAAATTTCTCAAATTTTTGATAAAAATTCAAATTCACAAACTTTTTTAGATTAGTGACTTTTTTTAACCTTTTTTGAATTCATGAACGTTTTGTTGAATTCATGGACCTGTTCAAATTCAGAACCGCGGACCTTTTCTACATAAAAGATTTTCTCAAATTCACCTAGCTAGTGAGGCACAATTGTGCTTGTGTAAAACTAGAAGGCGTGCCCCCAACTTGAGGTAAAAGATTCGTTTTCTCATTGTTTCTTTTGTTTCTTTTGATTTTGTTGCTTCTTCATTTTTCACAGGTTTTCTCTGTTTCATTCTCTGTTTGAATGGGTTCTTTTATTTTCTTCAGTTTTATTTGTTTCTTTCTACGTTATAACTAATTTTTTTCTTTTCTTTCTCTTCGTTTTCTTTGGTTTTGTTTTGTTTCTTCCTTGTTTTTATCGATTTTCTTTGTTATTTTGTTTCTTTCTCGGTTTTTATTATTCTTTTTTATTTTTTGTTTCTTTGTTCGTTATGTATATTTTTTCTTGTTTCTTTGTCTCCTTTCCCTTTTTTGGGTTTTCAGTACACATTCCACATTTTTTTGCATATAAATAAGGAAATTTTTTGTATACATTTTTACCATTTTTAAGTACACGATTAACATTTTTTGAAATCTTATATTTTTTTATGTCTACCTTTTTTTGTACAGATTGTACACTTTTGGTATATATCTATTACTACTTCTAATACATATTTAACATTTTACAAATACATTATTAACATTTTTTAATACATGGTCAACAATTTTTTTATATACACATTGTTTATATATTTAAAATGCATGATTAATTTTTTTGAATACGAGATTATTTTTGTTAATACATGGTGCATTTTTTTCTACGCATTTAACTTTTTTTGATTAAAAATAATTCAGGTAGAAAGTTAACATTTTTTGACTGCATGATTAACATTTTTCAAAACATTATGTAAAGTATAGTTTTGTAATATACTCCAATGCTTTCCGGATTATAACATGTTTTGATATTTCAATATGGACTAGATACAGACTAAAATGAGTGAACCTAGACACGGAAATATGTCTAGATACATTCAATTTAAAAAATTCTAAAACATCTTATTTCGGAACCGAGGGCGTACTTTTTTTAAATAATTTTTGGAAGTGTAAAAAAATGTAAAAAAAGAAATCAGAGAACGAAAATAAAAAAACGTGGAAAAACAGAAAAAGTAAAGAAAAAAACGATCCTGTGGCCTCCAGAGCACCTGGGCTGACCTATCTCGCGCTGCCCTTGACGCGAGGGTTCCCTTCGTGTCGCTCGCTATAGGCGAGACATAGGGGCACCCGGTCCAGGGAGCCCGCGAAGGCGTGGACCACCACCATACGTGACACCATCGCACTGCCATCAGACGCTTCCTCTCGTCCTCCATCTCCACCGTCGCCTTCACCTTCGCCTCTGCTCCGGGGAGAGCTTCCATAAGGTTCTCCGGCCCGTACCCCGGCTATCTTCCGGATGGAGGCGGCGCGTCACGCGGGGAAGAAGCGGGGTCCGGAGGACGACGCGGAGGCGGAGGTGCACCACACGTTCCGGGGCGCCGCCAACGCGCTCTCGCAGCTCTACGCGCAGGCCGTCGCCAACCAGAAGGCCTCCTTCATCGCCGGCGAGCGCCACGCCATGGTCCGTAAACTCAACCCCCTCCCCCGCCTCTCCGTTTTCCGCCGGTTGCCCGATTGATCGGTTGGCGCGTCGTCTGATCCTGCCTTGGCAGTTCTTGGGTCCGGTCAATGGCGAATTATGCAGGGATTAGAGGGTGATAGGGCTCCGCCTCGAGTTCTTTGTGATTCCTGGCCGTCTGGGATTGAGAATTTGGCTCCTTTTGCTGAATTTGGCCGAGAATTCTTGGTGTGGTGCTGGGATTGGGGGCTTCTTGGGTGGAGCATGTCACCTGTTCGTAGAAATTCGGTGTGCGGCGACAAAACCAGATATATTCAAAAAGAAAAATGCACGGCTTGGTACTTTGCCAAGATGGTGGTGTACTGTTGTGCGACACCATTGGAGCTGAAGAGAATTGGAGAATTAACAGCTACATCATATTACACAGTGTATCAACAGCGTCAGTTGGGCGTGCCATCCGGTGATCTCTATGAGACTAAGAGGTGCTTCGGATGGCGCTGCTAATGGCGCTACGATTCTTTCGATGTCGCGGCACGTTTCGGGGAACTGTGGTGGTAATGTTGTTTTTTCAAGTGGGTTAAGAGACTAGTGCAGAGCCCAAAGCTCAACACGGTGCACACAATCAGTTCTAAAGAGTAAAGGGTTTGCAATGTGCTGCATATATAATCATGTATGCAACTCGGATTTCACAAACCTTTTGATGATAGGAATCGACTTAGTGTTCAGTGGTAAGTTAGGTCTTTGTCTGAGCGGCATGTAAGTTGTATGCGGAATCTGTTCAGAGCACCACTTCGTGTTCTTCAATGTAGTACCACATACTGTCAGCTAATAATTTGCTTCAATTGACCCTTGGATTTTTGGCAGGAGCGTACCCATCGGTGGATATCCAGTCAGCATGAAGAAGCATCGGGAGTGTCTGTTGCTGATGTACTTGCTTACTTGCAGGTCATATGAATAACTTGTTCTTTTTTACTGAATATTAACTTGTCTCAACCAATTCTCTAAATCTGTTTAAACCCTAGGTTACATATTATGCCAATGCCTTGTCTCGGATGCAAAATGTAGCATGTGTTCGTTAACTAAGAGAATTGGCATCTCTTTTTGGTTCAGAGTAAGATATACAAACATCACAAAATCATTCATTTGCCCATTGAAATGCTAAAGCTGCTGGTAGCAATACATGAATTAACTTGTGCCCTCGCTCAAAAGATGATATTTCCCTGTTTGTTTTCTTTAGCCCTTGCTATTGTTATGTTAGTATCTGGCCCAAGTCCTTGATGCTTCTCTTCTTTATACAGAATGAGATTGAGAGCAGAGGAGGCATG
Organism: Triticum urartu; assembly: GCF_003073215.2. Lineage (NCBI taxonomy): Eukaryota > Viridiplantae > Streptophyta > Magnoliopsida > Poales > Poaceae > Triticum > Triticum urartu. Next base: position 80,639,116 of record NC_053024.1, on the reverse strand, counting down.
GCAGGGTCTTCCCAACATCCAACTCCACAGCCAGCATATGGTCTTCCTTCTGCAAATGTCCAAATCAACTCCTTCTCATTTGGAAATGTGGCGGCTGCACTTGACTCTCAGCTGTACCAAACCGACCAAACAAGAACTGCAGGCATCTCAAACGTTTTCAGCAGTCCTTCACAGCAAAATTCCCATTCAAACCATCTGGTTCAGTGCTCAGGACATGGCCCTGTAAACTCCCCGCCAAGTGGAAGCAGAGCTCGGAACGACCATTCTCCACAGAACCAGGACTCCGTGCATCCCAATTCGTACGAGCCCTCCATGGATATGAACCATGATGCTCCTTGAAGTTGTGAACCACCATATGAAAGGTGACAACAGCATCAGTCAGTTTATTGGAACCTCCAATATCTGATCCTTATTTGCTGGAGAAGTCCCATGAACTAGAGGTACATGTGATTCCCCTCCAGAACTCTCTTGCCTTTGTCTGCGTCTCTTGGCACAAAGCTCCTGCCTTGTGACCATACTGCTCACTCTTCTGGCACCTTGTACATAACAGCCTGAAACTATCCTTCTGGTCTCTGCTGTTGATTGCGGATTGCGATCACCTGCTTTCTCGGTTGCTGAATGGAAGATGTGAACCTGCAGGCTGTCTCGGCATAATCGTGCCTGCATTACCAGTTCTTTTCTGGTGATTATTACCAGACGAGAGTCCATGCTCTGATCAACAAGGATCATTGTGGTGTTGTTGCATATTTGTGTTACTGATATCGCTGCTATGTATGTTCTATATGCACCTGTAAAAGATGCAGCGATGCAGAAAGAGATAGAACCTTGTTTCACCCCGTTCGTTTTTGTTGGTTGAGTGTCTTTACCTTGTAGATGTTACACAGAAAGCCTGTGTGTGTACCCTGAATAAGCACCGAAATAATATAAAATAATATACAGTTGACGATGGTTGTCAAGTTTTTTCCTGAGAGTACACCAATGGCGTACCATATCTTTATAGAAGAAAGCAAAGATATTTACAAGAGGCTTGCAATGGTTGTGAACATCTGAGCAAAGAATCCGCACCACTCCACCCAAGTCCTACCCTACTTTCTCACAAACCGGTGGAGACCTCCTACTTTAACACCTGCATCTTTCCAATCAGCAATCTCTCCGACTCTGAGGGTCTGGTTCTCAAGCTGAACAGGAGTTCTAACTTGGTGTACTCTGTCGAAGACGCGCGGATTTCATTGCTTCCAGAGGAACCATGCTGTAGCAATGACAAAGGGGGCAAAGCCGCGTTTTTCCTCCTTGCTGAAATTAGTTCTAGAGCGAAGCCACCAGGAGAGGGACGTATCTTGCATCGTCGAGCATTGCACATATGTTCGATGCTGTCCTCTTTCTGCAGGCAAGTATAACAAGGCGAAGTCTGGTCTTGCGAGCCATGGTTGGCACGGCGATATGAGTTACAGAGACTATGTTGTGCCGCAAGCCACGCAAAGATTTACACTTCAAAGGTGCCCAATTTCTCCAGATAGATGCAGCGAAAGGAGATCTTTCCAGTCTTTGACATAGCCATTGATACACCGAGCGCGTCATATACACGCCGGAGGTCACACAGGGCCACGCAAAAGTGGCAGTTGTCTGCGGATCCCACTGAACAGAGGCAATGGCCTGACAAAGATGAATATATTGGATGTCGGACGTGTGGTTCACCGTCCTTATGTTATGGGTATGAACCTCCACACAGTTGTAGATCATTGGCACCGTGTCCATGTATCCAGCGGTCCCTCCAGAACAAAATTTGGTGGCCATCTCCAACCGTGATCTTGACAACGTTGTCAACTTTCCCGTCAAACTTGAAGCATCAGAGCTTGTAATTGTAGATTCTTAACGCCTAGCTCTCCGGTGCAAGTCGACCTGCATATGGTATTCCAGGCCACCAAATACTTCCTCTGTCCCAGAATAAGTGACTCTTCGCCGCCCAGAGGAACGAGCGCATCCACTTGTCTAACTCCTCAAAAACCAGACATGAGCATCCGAAACCATCAGGTGGTGTATTGATGTAGCAGCGATGACAAATTTGACCAACACAAGTCGCCCCGGACATTGGATCAGACCTTGCTGCCATGGAGAGACAAATTGCTTTGCTTGGTCTATCATCAGTTGCCATCCCGCTTTCGTGAGTTGTTTGATTGCTAGCTGCAATTCCAGATATTTGCAAGGGAATTTCCCAATCCTGTAATGCAGCACGGTGGCTATCCGCTGTTCACACACGAACACGTCACCGTGTACCCTCGATGCCGGGGGTGATGCACCGTAGCTCACGTCGAAGGAGATCCGATCGAAAGTGCGGTATGCAGGCAATCCGGGGGCGTTTTTGTAGACCTGAAACCCCACATACCCGGAAGGGACCCGTCAGGGCGCGTGGCGGCTATGGGCTGCCCTAGGTCGACCTGATCGCCCCTAGGGCCTCGAGGTTCGCCGCCTTGCAAACGAAGAATGAACGAATAACGAGAAGAAGAAGAACAAGGGAGAGAGAGTAAGGGTAAAAGTGGTAGGTGGATTGATCGATTGTGTGTTGTTCAATCGGCCATCATCTCTCATCTATTTATGAGGTGGCTGGATTTCTTGTACAAGAAAGGGACTCCAAATCCCGTCCAAATCTTTTCAAAATTAACTGAACTCGGATTTAGGCAAGTCTAAGACATCAGTTTAGTTTTTGACTCTCACAGGCCACAAACGACCTCGGACGAAGATGCGCCCAAAAGTGAATTTGACTGTTTCGACGAGACGAACAACTTTAATGCTGAACGTTTTTTTGATTCGAGGCAGTCTTGTGGGTCGAAACGCTCGTGCAATATAAACAATTGGTGGCGCTACCTATCAGACACATGTCTGATTGGGCGTGCCATTTTTTGCCTGGTGGCAGGGCCTCTAAATTTTGCATAAGATCTCGGATTGAGATGTTTTATATATTAAAATTGATCGTTTCAACGAGGCAAAGACAATACTTGTAGAACATTTTCTTATATAAGGCCGTCTTGGTGGCTTAATCAGCCAAACTGTACTCTGAATATAAGATCTTAGTACTTTGAGCATAGTTTCGGCCTTTGAGATGAAATCGGATGGCGATGGCCTGAACTTCAAAGATGTTCATGCCGACTATACGTAACTTTTTTTTATGTAGACCACTTCTCCATTTGAGGTCATCTTAGTTAAGTTCTTGACCGTGCCAAAATCTGATGTCAACACATGCCCCCTGTTTTTTGGCAAAACTTGTGTGCCGAAAAATAACTTGCACGGAGTTTGTTCTAAGGACGATGTCAACACTCCATAGGCCATTTGCATGTTCTTAATATGATAAGTATATATCGGTTATTGCTTGTTTGAACCTCTTGATGCAAACTTGGGTAAAAACTTCTCAACTTCTATAACAATCAGTTGATAAAGTTCAAAACCATCCTCCGAACCATATTGTTCACCGTTTTGCTAGGATTTTGCAGATAATCACGAATGAACTTCTTTCAATCCTTGCTTCTCCTAAATAAAACTTTTATTAGTGGCCGAAGCGATGAGCTCCAATTCAGCCTTACCTACGTCGGCGAGAATAAGCATCGGCTATTGATAGATATATGCAATACACCATGATCAACATAGTAGCCAGATGCTTGCTGTACCAACTCATTTGCTCTTCAATTGTCATGTCCAGATATATGAGCAGTGTTAAAGCAACCCAAGGTAAATTTTACATCTAGACATACCTCAAAATAAATTTCAATTGTCATGTCCAGATATATGAGCAGTATTAAAGCAACCCAAGGTAAATTTTACATATAGACATACCTCAAAATAAATTATAACGAATCACCAAACGCCTCAATATGTGTAGCACCTATGGCAACCAAAGGCTTGTCTCGCTTTTCAATCGAACTAAGGACGATGTTCGGATACTACACCGGGCATGCTTTGACATATTCTTAGGACGACAGATAAATATCGGCCATTAACATAAGGTCCATGTAAACTTCATCCACCAAAGCAAGTATAGCTGAAATAAACAAATAAAATGACAAATCAAATATTTTGGCCCTTTGGATTAGCAATAAACTTGTAGCTAATCAAGTATATAGTGATTTGGTAATGCCCTTTCATGATATAAGAAATTATATTGCATCCATGGATCTAAATAAGCCCATGGAGGGTGATCTTGATGCTTTTGAATTACTTGGCCGATAAGCAATTTTATCCTCACTTATCTTCTGATATTTTTCCAATAGTTGCGCGAAAGTGACTTTCGGCCTTTTACCTTTGTGCTTACCTCGACCTTTGCTTGCATCAATCTTTGGATTTTCTTGTTGCCCCCAGTACTTGGTCTCTTCATTGCAACTTCGATGAAGTTTTCGCCCTCAAGAATATTATCATTGTGCTCTTGAACAACTTCCTTACTTGAAAGCTTGATCCCAATAGCCGTAGTTATTACCTTCTCATATTTAAATGGATAAGATTGAAGCAGCCGATGCATAAACCGTTTGCCATCAGGGCCAATCGAAATAGACTGGTCATCTCTTGCTATCTCAACAAATTTCAATCGTCCTTTATCAATGACCGATTTAACTATTTTACGAAACATGTTGCAATCCTCAAAATTATGCTTGGGCGAATCATGCAACTTACAATACATTCATCCTTGGATTGATGGCTTAGCATGGTGATCATGTATTCTAATGTAATTATTTTTCACCAACAAATCAAATAATTGATCACACATGCTTGAATTGAAGGTATACTTCTTATTTTCTAGCCGATCTTGTTGTGCAAACAGCTTTGGAGTTAAGCAAAGGAATGGTTCGGATTTTACATCACCTCATTTGGCTATGCATTGTGTTTTGCACCCTATTTTCGATGTATTTGGATAAGATATTATATTAGCATCGGTTTTATCAACAAAATTTACTCTTGCTTTAAATTTCTGAAACGAAAATAGTTAGAACATACATGTATAAATTGAGACCAAGTGTAAGCCATATAAGAAATAAGAGCTACCCAATTAGATATGAACTTTAGATAAAGCAATGAGGAAAGCCTTGGTTGCAACAATAAGTCAGTATATGTCTTTATAAATGGCACAATGGGTTGGTGTTGGGGAACGTTGCAGAAAACAAAAATTTTCCTACGGTTTCACCAAGATCCATCTATGAGTTCATCTAGCAACGAGTGATCGGATTGCATCTACATACCTTTGTAGATCACGTGCGGAAGCGTTCAAAGAACGGGGATGAAGAAGTCGTACTCGACGTGATCCAAATCACCGGAGATCCTAGCGCCGAACGGGCGGCACCTCCGCGTTCAACACACGTACGGCCAGCGTAACGTCTCCTCCTTCTTGATCCAGCAAGGGGGAAGGAGAGGTTGAGGAAGATGGCTCCAGCAGCAGCACGACGGCGTGGTGGTGATGGAGCTGCAGTACCCCGGCAGGGCTTCGCCAAGCTCTATGGAGGAGGAGGATGTGTTGGAGAGGGAGAGGGAGGCACCAAAGGCAAAGGTAAGAGGTCCTCCATCCCCCCACTATATATAGGGGGGCCTAGGGGGGGCGCCGGCCCTAGGAGATGCAATCTCCTAGGGGGGCGGCGGCCAAGGGGTGGGGGGCTTGCCCCCCAAGCAAGGGGGCGCCCCCCCATTAGGGTTTCCCCCACCCTAGGCGCATGGGCCCTAGGGGAAGTGGCGCCCCAGCCCACTTTGGGCTGGATCCCTTCCCACTTCAGCCCATGGGGCCCTCCGGGATAGGTGGCCCCACCCGGTGGACCCCCGGGACCCTTCCGGTGGTCCCGGTACAATACCGGTGACCCCGAAACTTGTCCCGACGGCCGAAATAGCACTTCCTATATATAATTCTTTACCTCCGGACCATTCCGGAACTCCTCGTGACGTCCGGGATCTCATCCGGGACTCCGAACAACATTCGGGTTACTGCATATACATATACCTACAACCCTAGCGTCACCGAACCTTAAGTGTGTAGACCCTACGGGTTCGGGAGACATGTAGACATGACCGAGATCGCTCTCCGGTCAATAACCAACAGCGGGATCTGGATACCCATGTTGGCTCCCACATGCTCCTCGATGATCTCATCGGATGAACCACGATGTCGAGGATTCAAGCAACCCCGTATACAATTCCCTTCGTCAATCGGTATGTTACTTGCCCGAGATTCGATCGTCGGTATCCCAATACCTCGTTCAATCTCGTTACCGGCAAGTCACTTTACTCGTACCGTAATGCATGATCCCGTGACCAGACACTTGGTCACTTTGAGCTCATAATGATGATGCATTACCGAGTGGGCCCAGTGATACCTCTCCGTCATACGGAGTGACAAATCCCAGTCTTGATCCGTGTCAACCCAACAGACACTTTCGGAGATACCCGTAGTATACCTTTATAGTCACCCAGTTACGTTGTGACATTTGGTACACCCAAAGCACTCCTACGGTATCCGGGAGTTACACGATCTCATGGTCTAAGGAAAAGATACTTGACATTGGAAAACTCTAGCAAATGAACTATACGATCTTGTGCTATGTTTAGGATTGGGTCTTGTCCATCACATCATTCTCCTAATGATGTGATCTCGTTATCAATGACATCCAATGTCCATAGTCAGGAAACCATGACTATCTGTTGATCAACGAGCTAGTCAACTAGAGGCTTACTAGGGACATGTTGGTGTCTATTATTCACACATGTATTACGATTTCCAGATAACACAATTATAGCATGAATAAAGACAATTATCATGAACAAGGAAATATAATAATAATGCTTTTATTATTGCCTCTAGGGCTTATTTCCAACAGTTGGTAGATATGTTTTATACCAATTTTATTTCTAACAAGTAAATTAACCTTCTTCATTGGTCTTTCAACATTACTTATGAGAGTTTTTTCTAGGAACAATTGTATTCGTGCCCCTAGTTGGGTCACGCTCGACTGATTTGCCCCTATTTTTTCAACAATTGCGGTTTTGCCCAGCTCACTTCACTCGCCTTGTGTTTTTGCCCTTCCGGGGCGGTTCCGACCAATCACGATTCGCCACGTGGCGACTGCTCACTGGTCGGAACCGCCCCAGAAGGGCAAAAACACAAGGCGAGTGAAGTGAGCTGGGCAAAACCGTAATTGTTGAAAAAATAGGGGCAAATCAGTCGAGCATGACCCAACTAGGGGCACGAATACAAAAATCCCTTTTTTCTAATAGACATCAACAATAAAGTTTTGACCTGATCTGAAAATAGGTAAATTACTTGCTAGGCATACCTCTTCAAATATGTTGGGAGAGCATGATGGTGGTGTGACTTGAACAATATCTTGCTCCGTCTTTGGATGGCTCCCCAGCACCTTGTCATCATGTTTTTCTTTATTCCATGCATCATTACTTTGAAGATCCTTGTCAGCCGAACTTTGTTCGGCTACTTGCTCTTGTCCTTGAGGCTTGTCAATTTTTATGGCACGGAACTCATAGGGCAGGAAGTAGGTCCATTAACTTCAGAAAAATCAAGCACGATCATTTTGCTATGCTTGCGGTGCCCTTTCTCAATAATCCTTGCCTCTCTAGATTTGATGGACTCGGAATATATACTACTTGATTCAGCTTTTTCAACCTAAGCACTTTCATGTTCCGAATCATCCTTCTTTTTATTGATCCTACAAATTGGCAAGGCTTGTTTTCTTTGAGAAAATTCCCTATTAATTCTCTCCTAGAGAAGTACTTGCACCCTATCGCGCAAAGCTTTAACTCCCTCTCAATTTCAGCCCACTCTAGATCAGTTTGCCCCCCAATGCTTTTAGGATCTTCGGCAATGACTTGTTAGTGTTGCCGAAAGTTTGCAATTATGGAGGGGGTGTATGATATGTTGCGATACAAGGTGGATGTGTATGCACTGCTGTATAACCATATGTTCTTTCGCCAATTCTATCAATTGATGAAGTTTCATCTTCTTACAAAACTCTAGCCTTTATTGCATCATAATCAGGAAACAACCCATTTTCATATTGTTTAAGGCAAAGAGCACTAATTCTCTTGTTTTGTGCCAAGATCTTTTTTAACGCAGCCACAACCGCTTCTGGAAGGGATTGCTCCATAATACTTTCAGATTATTTTGGCAACGATTCATGAGTGTTGCCGAAATTCTTGAATTGCGAAGAGCATGCATTATATGCTACAGTATTAGATGATGGCACGTGTGTTCATGCAATTTTTTCACTTATTTGGCTATGACCATGAAGGTGTGGGGCCGAATTATGAACATCTACAGTTGCATACGGTGCTGAAAAATTACTAACAAGAGGTGTAGCATATGATGGTTGAGAGTAACTAGACGAATAGCTAGTAGTAGCATGGCCAATTCTCCCATCCATCGGCAAGGTTGGATTCACATATTGCAAATTAGTTGCCGATGAATAAAAGGGTGAAACACTTTCTTGTATGTTATTGGAAATTTTAACATGAGGTATTTAAAATTGATTACCTGAATCCATCATGTTGTTCATCGGCATATGGATTTGCTGGGTTGCTGATGCATATGAGTTGGAATACATACGTTGCATGTTACTAGTATCATAAGAAGTTGAAGCATGTAAATTACTTTGAATCGACCTTTGCACGTAATTAGATGCATGATTGAAAAACTAGGGTGGGCCAATAGAATATACTCATTGAACAATCTAGTAACACCATATGAATTATTTGCATCTACAGTAGGGAATTGGGTATTCATGTTACCTTTGTAGATTGCAAACCCTAAATGATGATCTCTTCGTAGCAAGAACAAGTTGAAGACCGTTCAAAGCTTCGTCCCCAGCGGAGTCGCCAAAAATTGTGTTCGCACATGAACACGCCGCAGTGTACCCTCGACGTCGGGGGTGATGCACCACAGCTCACGTCGAAGGAGACCCAACCGGAAGCGCGGTACGCAGGCAATCCGGCAGACGCTTTTGTAGACCCGAAACCCCACACGCCCAGGAGGGACCCCGTCAGGGCGCGTGGCGGCTATGGGATGCCCTAGGTCGACCTGATCGCCCATAGGGCCTCGAGGTTCGCCGCCTGCAAACGAAGAATGAACGAAGAACAAGAAAAAGAAGAACAAGGGAGAGAGATAAAAGTAAAGGTAAATGTGGTAGATGAATTGATCGATTGTGTGTTGTTCAATCGACCATCACCTCTCAACTGTTTATGAGACGGCTGGACTTCCCGTATAAGAAAAGGACTCCAAATCCCGTCTATATCTTTTCAAAATTAACCAAATTCGGATTTAGGCAAGTTTAAGACATCAGTTCGGTTTTTGACTCTCACATGCCACAAACGATCTCGGATGAAGACGTGCCCAAAAGAAAATTTGACTGTTTCGACTAGGCGAACAACTTTCATGTTGAATGTTTTTTGATTCGAGGCCGTCTTGTGGGCTGAAACGCTCACCCAATATAAACTATTGGTGGCGCTACCTATCAGACACATGTCTGATTAGGCGCGCCACTTTTTGCCTGGTGGTAGGACTGCACTCGAATAGCTCTAACTTTTGCATACGATCTCTAATTGAGATGATTTACATATCAAAATCGATTGTTTCAACAAGACAAAGACAATCCATGCAGAACATTTTGTCATATAAGGTCGTCTTGAGGGCTTAATCGGCCAAACTATACTCTGAATATAAGATCTTAGTACTTTGAGCATAGTTTTGGCCTTCAAGATGAAATTGGATGGCGATGGCCCAAATTTCAAAGATGTTCATGCCGACTATACGAAACTTTTTCATGTAGATCACTTCTTCATTTGAGGCCATCTTAGTTAAGTTCTTGACCATGCCGAAATCTGGTGTCAATACCCGCTGCTGATCCTCTGCATCCCCTCTGATGAGAATCACAGAGGGTTTTCTATAGTGAACACATAGCCCCGACGCTTCATCGAAAGCTTGTAGCACATGCCTGAGAAGTTTAGGTCCTTCAGCGAGGGCCTAAAAAACAGAGCAACATCATCAGTATATATGGACAAGCGTTGCATCGGCGAGATCCCCATGAACAAGCTAATCACTTCTTCCTCCACCGCCTTGGTGACCATCAAAGTTAGAGCATCCATCAGAATCATGAATAACAGAGGGGACATAGTGTCTCCTTGGTGTAGTCCACAAGCATGCACATAAATCCTCCCAGGTATTACATTTACCACTACCTTAGCGCTCACTGGTGACGAGAATCGACACCCAATCAAGCCATTTAGGGTTGAATACTTTGGCGCGTAAAACTTCAAACATGAAGGGCCATGCTAGTGAGTCGAAGGCTCTGGATATGTCAAGCTTCAGGAACATAGTTGGCTCTTTCCTAGCATGAATTTTCTTGGTGACTTGGCACATGGGAATTAAATTGTCACAAAAAATTCTCCTCTAGAAGAATGCAGACTGGTTAGCCGCGGTGATCTCCTTCATTATTTTCCTAACACGGTTAACACGCATCTTAGCAAACAACTTTTCTGGTTATTTTAGTGGTTGTCATGTGACATACAAGTGGATGATGAATGGTGACCGCTTGGCCACCGCTTGGAATAGATTTTCTAACCCAACATGTGTAGATGGGGAATTAGGTAACCGACCAGTGGATTTCATGTACTAGCACAGAAGAAGCCTTGGCCTTTAACTAGTGCCGCACAAGTTATGTGACACAAAAAATGCACATTTAGTGAGAACATGCGCCTGCACGGATAGGCATGTGTGTACAACACATTTTTTCTAAAGTTTTCAAGAGGGGGAGGGGGAGATCCTGACGTGAATATATTTAAAATTTTGCTCATTATTACCAAGTGAAGGGAGGAAGTCATGCCATGGCATGTTCCTTTAGCTCACTTGATTTGAGATAATGCGACCACATGGTTAAATCATCAATAATAGTATAGTTGATAGTAGTAGCAGTGTCAAGGTCTGTTGATTGAAGCACTATACGTTTCGCACATCCGAGATCTTCCATAGTACTATCCACATAATGACGGGGTTGATGGAGGATGGCACCCCCACCAGCGCTGTTGAAGGCTAGATGTTTCCAATGCACATGAACTTTGACCGAATGGAGATGGCACATGAGATATGTCAAGCTATTGGCAGGTGAAGAAAAGTTGTTGTTGGTCTTTGACAACATATACCACAAGATATGTGGAGTTGGGCAGTAAAGGGTATGGAATGCCAACGATAGAGGTCTAGCAAAGCTCATTGATTTAGCTAGAAGAAGGTAGAGGAACCATCACCAATAGTGGACTATGAGATGGCTCTCAGTTATGTAAGTGTCTGTGAATAATATTTTTTTCTAAGGAGTTGTTTTGGTTGTGGCCATTGTGTAGGGGAGAATGTGATAGCAACCGTTCCTTCTAGGGAAAATTGGGACTATGTAAGAATTTTAAAGTGACTTTCATCATTAGGCAAAGAAGTTGTGCTTGGGTGATATGCACAATTCCAAATGCTACATATCACATTTGTCAAGTATGGGGTGGAAGGCCGAAGGGGGGAGTTTGAATGAGGATAGGGGTAGACCTAAGTATGTTTATGACAAGGGTGAGGATGTGATACTGAAAGTGCATCTCGACACTACCCTAGTTGGTTTTTATGCTCTATGGAAAAGTCATTGAGAGGACTAATGTTTTTACTAAGCTTATTTCAGGCATAGTATTTGACCTTATTTATGTATCAGATTTGGCTAGAAGCATATGATGAATGGTGTCCCCTACAAAAAACTTTTCTAGTTATTGCACTCCTCAGGATCCTAGTTCGTACTTTATAGGCATTTTGGTGAATCCAAGATTCACATTGAGTATAGGACACCTGTGCTATGAAGAGGCTCACAAGAAAAGTCTTCAATATGAATTACAAGAACTGGTCCTAAGCCGAAGCCATCTCAAAATCCACTATCTAGCCACATTTGTATGAGTTTCACTCAGCTCGGTACTTTCGAACATTTTCTTCTGGTACCACCGACGTACTTGGGGATATTCATATTTTGATATAAAACCCAAATTCAACTATTTGTAACCACCAATTCTTTCATTTTGAAACCGCACAAACAAAAATTCTTGTAATTCATCAAGTTCGTTAAAAAGTGACAACAAGTGAGAGGGCTATGTTCAAACTTACCTAGGCAGAGACCTAGGTTTAAAGTATAGCCGACACATAGGATGAGCGAGAGCCCAACCTTTTTTAAATTTAAACTATGTGGGATGGGGAAAGTCGTGTCGACCGATATTAGAAGTGGTACGTGGTCTGGGAGACCATGGTTTTGGAAAAACTCAACCACATTCTAGGTTTAGGAATGTGCAATCATTTCTATCAAGTGTTTCATTTTTATTCGACGATTTAAACCATCTATTGAGAAGTGGAAGTTCAATAAGAGCAAGATTATTATGGTGTTATGAAACATGTTGGTGATGACCCACAAGTATAGTGTATCAATCGTAGTCCTTACGATAAGTAAGAGCGTCAAACCCAACGAGGAGCAGAAGGAAATGATAAGTGGTTTTCAACAAGGTATTCTCTACAAGTACTGAAAGTAGCGGTAACAAGTAGTTTGGTAGCAAGATAATTCATAACAAGTAACAAGTGACAATTGTAACAAAGTGTAGCAAGCAGCCCAATCCTTTTCGTAGCGAAGTAGAAACCAGAAGTCTCTCTTATATTAAGAAAATCATTCTCGAGGACACATGGGAATTCTCGTCTAGTCACGTTCATTATGTTTAGTTGATTCGCCTTCAGTACTTTGATAATTTGATATGTGGGTGGACCGGTGCTAGGGTGTTGTTCTTACTTGAACAAGCAACCCTCTTATGATTACCCCCTCTGTCGGGGATATACCCTCTCTCAAGCATCCACAACTACAAAAAGAAGAATTAAGATAAACCTAACCATAGCATGAAACATATGATCCAAATCAGCCCCTTACGGAATAACTCATGAACTAGGATTTAAACTTCTGTCACTCTTGCAACTACTCCCCAATGCCTTCCCCTAGATGCCCAAACATGGTGAAGTGTCATGTAGTTGACGTTCACATGACACCACTAGAGGAAGAACAACATACATATCATCAAAATATTGAAAAAAATACCAAGTCCACATAATTACCTATAACAAGACTTCTCCCATGCCCTCAAGAACAAATGTAACTACTCACAAATCATATTCATGTTAAAGATTAGAGGGGTATTGAATATGCTTAAGGATCTGAACATATCTTCCACCAAATAAGCCAACTATCATCAACTACAAGATGTAATCAACACTACTAGCAACCCACGGGTACCAATATGAGATTTTGAGACAGAAATTGAATACAAGAGATGAACTAGGGTTTGAGAGGAGATGGTGCCGGTGAAGATGTTGATGAAGATTGGCCCTCCCACAATGAGAGGATCATTGGTGATGTCGATGGCTTCGATTTCCATCTCCTAGAGGGAAGTATCCCCGGTGGAATTGCTCCGCCGGGGAGCAAAAATGCTCCTGCCCAGATTCCGCCTTGAGAAGTAGGCGCTTCATGCTGAAATTCTTCTCTTGATTTTTTCTAGGGCAAATGGCATCATATAGGAGAAGGAGGGCCACAGAAGCCAGCTAATGGGCCCACAAGCTCACATGGCGAGCCCAGGGGGCGCCACCTGAGCTTGTGCCTCACTGGTGGCCCCCTCCTGGTGATCCTTCTTCTAGTATTTTTATTAATTCAAAAATAATTCTTCATAAATTTTCAGGTCATTTGGAGATCTGGAGGATATCTATCTCCGCTGTACGTTTTTCAGGTTCAGAATTCCAGCTGCTGGCAATTTCGCTCTTCATGTGAAACATGCAACACTAGAGAGAAACATCATTAGAATTGCCTCATGAAGTGGAATATTAACCCAAAACATTATAAATAACAACAGGAAAACATGATCCAAAATGGATGTATCAACTCCCCCAAGCTTAGACCTCGCTTGCCCTCAAGAGAATGCCGAACTCGATAATCATGACCAAATATTTAGAGAGAGAGAGAGGTGCCGATAAAACAAAATATCGACATGGTAGCATCATGATCATTATTATAACAACAATATATCATCATAAAACTTCTCATGGTCAAGTAACAATTCATCCACAATGCTAAAGTATAAACCATAAACTTTCTTGAGAACTAACTATGTTCCCAGTCATTGAAGAAATTGCAGTTCATCATATTTCCAGGAAGAGCCTATGTAAGAGCTTTTATTTAAAAAGCTTCACATACTCAACTATCATATAGTCTTCTATGATTGCTAACACTCAAGGCATATTTTTGGAACAAATGTTTCAGTCAGACACATAGGAAGATGGGGGTTTATTGTTTTCACCTCCCAACTTATTTCCCTCGAGGATAATGTCAACAACAATAATTCATGATTACCTACATCCAACTGGATATATGTGCCTCGATCTTTCGCCACCACATGATGCTTGCCAAGTGGAGAACAATTAAGGATGGAATAAGGATGAACATTATTGACTCTTGCATAATAAAAACTGAAAAAGTAAAAAGATAGGGCCTTCACGGAGGGAAGCAAAGGTTTTCACGTGCCTTTTCATTTGGATGTGCAAGCTCCTAATGCAAAGGAATGCCACTTTATATTTCCCCTTGTGATAGCAACCTTTATTATGTAGTCCGTCACTTTTATTTATTTACCATCACAAGTTCGTACAAAGCTTATTTTTCTTTACAATAAAAGATCATACATATTTAGGAGCAATTTTATCGCTTTTTGCACCGATGACAACTTACTTGAAGGATCTTATTCAATCCATAGGTAGATATGATGGACTCTCATGGCAATAAACTGGCTTTAACGGTTTTTGGATAAACAAGTAGTATTTCTACTTAGTACAAATTTTGGCTAGCAAAGGATTATGAGCAAGCACCACATGTTAGAGGATCCATAACAATATAACTTGTATGTGAATATAAGCAAACATAACTCATTACGTTGTCTTCCTTGTCCAACATCAACTATTCGGTCAAGCAGAAAATATTTGATGGGGGCTCACAATCATAAAAGATGTCCAAGAAAGTGTACTTATATGTGAAACCTCTCTTCCTTTATTAATCTCTCATGAATTGCATCAATGACCAATGCCATGTTTGTTAATCTTCAAAAAATTATCAATTATACTTCTTTTATGTGAGGTCACTGGTACGCGTCGGTCCTATACAAACGGGTTTTAACCCCTTTTTGTGACGGCATTTGGAACCGTCGCCTAGTGAGTGTGGGCGATAGGGGGGTCCTTCCCACACGACCCAGAAACCGTCAGGGATATGCCCTCCTGGCACACACGCTCGGCAAAATGAGGTCATGTGCGACCGCCGAGCGCTCAAATACGGAAATACGTATAGTAGAGCTAAAAAAAATACAATTATATGGTGAAATTGTTTCTGGTCGCAAGTACATCCCACACAGTCAGTCCCCGCTAAACATTTCTGTTCGTACATACATCCCACATAGTCGCTCCAAGGAAAACATTTCCGTTCACAGGTACATCACACACAATTTTTCCCGTTAAATCATTTGTGTTATTGAATGTATCACACATGGTCCGTAGAAGAAACTGTGTGGCAAAGGCTGTCCATCACACACAGTTTTTATGTGGTAATCATTTGCGCAAGGTGGCCTAATGCAAACAGTTTTCAAGAGAAGTCGTATGTGATTGTTCATTGATCCAACACGGTTTATTCCTATAAACTGTGTGCGTTGCCTGAGGTCATCGCCCACGGTATTTTTTTCAACAACTGTTTACAATAGCAAAACCCAATTAGCAGGCTAATTTTCCATTAGTACGCTATGGCCTATTATTAATAATCCACTTATTAATATAATTGACATTCATATTAAGCACATAATATATTTCATTTCCATATTAAGGAGGCAGAATTTCATAATTGAAATACATCAGAGTACAACATGATATAGCTTCAGCACTCAGCTACCCCATTACCCAACTGCACGAGCACCAAGTTTCACATGCAATATGTAGAACCTTTCGAAATTAGCATCATAGACGACATATAGATAGATGCATCTCATCTGGAAAACTGCTAAAGCGGAAGGCGAATATTGAGCCTTCATTCATGTTGAAGGTATTTGCATCTTTAGGCTAGTGCCTCTGGATGATTGACCATTCTTCCTTCGTCCTCTTCAGGAACACTTCAATATTGAACCGTGGGTGTTGTATGAAAACCTTCCTCGTCTCCTGACCATAGAGGTGGGTTGAGAGGTAATCATCAGTGAACTACTTTGGAAAGGCCTGAAAACAAGGATGTGCATAAATATCTTCTCTATATTGGAAATGGGGCAAAGTAATTAAAAAAGGCAAGGTATAATAGTTAGTACCATCTTGTAGTGAACTGATGTCTTCTTCATTGTGCAGACAAAGATCTTGTTGTTTTTTGTCGCTAATTTCTTTATCCTAACAATCTTTCTGAGTTTCTTGATTTGATTGATATTCATGGACAACTCATTTCCCCATATGCAAAAAGGGTCGAACAGCGGGTCAAAACCTCTAACAGCAGGACCTACATGTGCAAGACCAAATTGTTAAAAACCAAAATATTGGAATGGTTCCTGCAATTGCACAATAATGTGCTATTAGACAACGGACCATGCAAGTGCTAACCTCGATTGTAAACCTCGGTGCTTCCCATTGTTTCCCTGCAACACATATAAGGTAGTTAGCCATCAGGTTAAGTAAGGGTTCGCATGCTATCAGTAAAATATGTTGATGAAAAATAAGCAAATTGCAGATTCATCAGATCAATTCAAGCCACATGGAAAACCCATTTATCCAAACCAATCATGATTAAGAACTAGGAAATATAGCACTTGTATATGTTTCTCATGTATTAAGTGCAACCAAATTTGCTTTATTCCTCACATGCACAACAATACAAAATTCTACCCATGACAATTGGACATCGCATTGCAGTGAACCAAGCAGTTAACTAAACACCACAACAAATGAACCAGCATTAACTGAGCACTACATTGCACAATATAACATACTCCTAATAGAAGATTAGACAGTTAACCAAATAGTTAACTACAACCAATTGTAGCAATTGTATTTGTTTCTCATGTATTTACTACAACCAAATCCAATTTATTCCTCACATGGTATACGATAACAGAATGCATCCACAACTATTGAACATCGCATTGCAGAATTGAACCAAACAGTTAACTAAACACCACAACACAAATGAACCAAACGTTAACTAAGCACCACATTGCACAATGTATTACCAAACCAAGCATGCTTGACAACTTGGAAATATAACAATTGTATTCATTTCTCATGTATTTTGTAAAGATAAATTCGATTTATTTCTCACATGGAAGACAATACAAAATTGCAGCCTGAAGAATTGAACATCACATTTGCAGAATTGAACCAAACAGTTAACTGAAGACGACAACTAATTAACAAAATAGTTAATAAGTGAGAACCACATTGCACGACATATAGAACATATACACTAGAGCAACAGATTGCATGGTAAAATTAGATAGCACAATTTACTAGAATTTGTGAAGGAAAGGCAGGAGCAGCACATGCGACGGGTAAACCGAGCATGCTTAACCGGCATAGCTAGAAAATGGTAAGGTGCTCCTCCAAGATCTGTGGGTCAGCACGAATCGCAGCCATCACGACCTCATCCGCGCATGTGGCCTCGATTTGCTTCTCCGCTGCCAAATGCTCCTTGAGATCCTGGCTATACTGCATGCACCATGGCTTAGGGCCGCACTTATTTGGTGGAGGGGTCGGTGACTTGGATAGAAGGTGTCGCGCTCGTGCCGGCGGTCGGGGCATGTGGGATGTGGAAGGTGGAGGAGGATGGGGGTCGGGTGTGGATTACCTGCCTGGATAGACAAGGCCGAGCAGCGTGAAGGAGGGTGGCCGACGAGGAGGCGGCGTTGCAAGCAAGGAGTGAAGGTTTCAACTTGGAAAGGAAGGCGGAAATAGGGGAAATGTGGCTTTTGGTAAGGGGAAGGGGGCGGGGAGGTAGATATTTCTGCGGAAGCCGAAAATTTGGAATCGCTTCAGTGAAAAAACTGGCGCGCAAAGTGTTATCAGACACAGTCCCTTATTCAGAACTGTGTACGATATGTGAATATCATAGACGATTCAGATAGCTTAACCCGTGTGTGATGAGTTTGAACGTCAAAAATTTTGGTTCAAATTTCCATGGTTACGGTGGTCATCCACGTCATTGCATAATTTGGGTACACAAAGGAGACTACAACACACCCACACTTCTTAATCGAGCAAGTTCAGCAATTAAATAGAGCTAGCTGACCTAAACATTACTCTAACAAATTAAAGACCAACGCTCTTAATTAAACAAAACAAAGAGTACTACTATGACTGGTGCTTGTCGATCTCCGCCGCTGCCTCCATGTCCAGCTCGTGCCCGATGGTCTCCTGGGGAAGGGGCTCCATGGCATCCATCGCACCATACTCGGCAAGCATCTTGCCATCCGCGTCCACCATCTCTTTGGAAAAGGCCGCCACGAGCTGGGCGTGGGCGGACGCGATCTGGGCTTGGACGGGCTCTGTCATTGCAAGGTATGCGACGGAGGAATGGCGACTGCTCGAATGCTCTCGGCGATTGCCAGCTCTTCGGCCGTGGGTTGCCAACCGTTGTCGGAGAAGCTTCGTTCGGTTTGTGCGGTGACCGCCAGGAGCTGGGCATGGGCGGCCTCCATCAGGGCTAAAGCCGCCGCTGCGGAACAGATAGCTGCTGTGCCACTCTCGCCAGTTGTTATCCCCAAGCCAGATGTTGCTGCCGCCACCTGAGAAGAAACAACGACCGTTTGGGCTGCCATGGCCGCCCGGTCGCAGACTGCGGCCGCGCTCATGCACCTTGTTAGCACGCGCATGGGGGCTGCGAGCGCGCTCTCGCCGGAGTGGGCCACCGAAGTTTCCCTCACGACGCGGGTCCACATGCCCATCTTTCACCGGCGACGATTGAATAGTGAAATGATATTTGGGGAGCGAGCTAGTGAGCTTGAGACGCCGGCTGTGGACTGTAGCCGATGCACCTTCTCGCGTAAGCCATAGGCGTACTATACACCGACGGTGCTCTAGGATGTTTTGTGTTGCATCTCACACGGTTGGTGATAATAAACTGTGTGCGATCTACTTGATTTTTCATCTTGATTTGAATTACATAATGGGGTCACAACGGCAATGGACGGTGTCTGAATTGCTAGACCTTTTATCTGGAGTGAACATGCAACTATATGTGTGTCGTAAAAGAATCAGAATTATGCAGGGTTCGTTTGAACATTTTATACATTAAATTGGTTTTCTAGCCATTTCAGGTGCAAAATTCAAAATTAAACTACATGCACATAATCCGGTGCACCAACATGGGTTGTAAAATCATATATGTGTCCATGGGTTTATGCTTATCTCCCATGCAAGAAATGGGGATGAAATTTGGACACCATGACACCGTGGCTCTCGGAAAACGTCGACTTACTTGCTTTTTTAATTCTAGTAAATCCAAAATTCGTCCGAAATTCAAGAAACTTGGCATGCTATCATGGAGTGGCATCAACATGCCATGGTAAAACTTTTGTCCCATTTGGGGCAGGTTTGGGTATAAGCTTCTCATAAACCAGAGCTTCTCACAACAAGTGTGATGGTTTCGGTAGGGAACGTTTCACCTTTCTTGACGAAACGATATCCATTGCCTCTTCTCAATTTCAAATTTTCCCTAGTGTCAACATAGAACAACAGGAGTGTTGTGTCAATTTTTGGGATTTTTTGGGGTCTGCTTGGACATTTTTATACATTAACTGAGTTTTCTGTGCATTCATGTGCATAATTCAAATTTGAACTACAGGCACATGCTCTAATGCATATAAATTAGTTGAAAATTCAAATCTGTGTCCTTGGTTGCCTGCTTAGGTCCCATGCAAGAAATGGGAATGAATGTCAAACACCCTGCCACCGTCACTCAGCCGCAAACATTGAGATACCTGGTTTTTAAATTCTAGTAATCCAAAACTCGTCTGAAATTCGTGAAACTTGGCATGCTATCATGGAGCAGCATCAACATGTTGTGGTAAATTTTTTGTCCCATTTGCGGCAGGTTTGGGTATATGCTTCTCATAAACCAGAGCTTCTCACAACAAGCATGATGGTTTTGGTAGGGAACGTCCCACCTTTGGGGACGAAACGATATCCATTGCAACTTATTGCTTCCAAATTTTTTTTCGTGTCAACATAGAGCAACAGTAGTGTTGTGTCAATTTTTGTGATTTTTGGGGTTCGTTTGGACATTTTTATGCATTATTTGAGTTTTCAATGCATTTATGTGCATAATTGAAATTTGAACTACATGCACATGTGCTACCTCTTGAGCACCGCGTTGGTTTTCCCTGAAGAGGAAGGGATGATGCAGCAAAGTAGCGTAAGTATTTCCCTCAGTTTTTGAGAACCAAGGTATCAATCCAGTAGGAGGCTATGCGCGAGTCCCTCGCACCTACACAAAACAAATAAATCCTCACAACCAACGTGATAAGGGGTTGTCAATCCCTACACGGCCACTTACGAGAGTAAGATCTGATAGATATGATAAGATAATATTTTTGGTATTTTTGTGATAAAGATGCAAAGTAAAATAAAGGCAAGGTAAAAAGCAAAGGAAATAACTAAGTAGTAGGAGATTGATATGATAAAGATAGACCTGGGGGCCATAGGGTTTCACTAGCGGCCTCTCTCGAGAGCATAAGTATTCTACGGTGGGTGAACAAATTACTGTTGAGCAATTGACAGAATTGAGCATAGTTATGAGAATATCTAGGTATGATCATGTATATAGGCATCACGTCTGAGACAAGTAGACCGGCTCCTGCCTGCATCTACTACTATTACTCCACTCATCAACCGCTATCCAGCATGCATCTAGAGTATTAAGTTAAAAACAGAGTAACGCCTTAAGCAAGATGACATGATGTAGAGGGATAAACTCATGCAATATGATGAAAACCGCATCTTGTTATCCTCGATGGCAACAATACAATACGTGCCTTTCTGCCCCTACTGTCACTGGGAAAGGACACCGCAAGATTGAACCCAAAGCTAAGCACTTCTCCCATTGCAAGAAAGATCAATCTAGTAGGCCAAACCAAATAGATAATTCGAAGAGACTTGCAAAGATAACCAATCATACATAAAAGAATTCAGAGAAGATTCAAATATTGTTCATAGATAGACTTGATCATAAACCCACAATTCATCGGTCTCAACAAACACACCACAAAAAGAAGATTACATCGAATAGTTCTCCACAAGAGAGGGGGAGAACATTGTATTGAAATCCAAAAAGAGAGAAGAAGCCATCTAGCTAATAACTATGGACCCGTAGGTATATATAGGAGGAAGGAGTACGTTAGTGGAGCAACAGAGGGCCCACAAGGGTGGAGGGCGCGCCTGGGGGCGGGGGGGGGGGGGGTAGGCGCGCCCCCTACCTCGTGGCCTCCTCTTTTGTGTCTTGACATAGGGTCCAAGTCTCCCGGGTCTTGTTCGTTGAGAAAATCACGTTCCCGAAGGTTTCATTCCGTTTGGACTCCGTTTGATATTCCTTTTCTTCGAAACCCTAAAACAGGCAAAAAACAACAATTTTGGGCTGGGCCTCCGGTTAATATGTTAGTCCCAAAAATAATATAAAAGTGGATAATAAAGCCCCATAATGTCCAAAACAGTAGATAATATAGCATGGAGCAATGAAAAAATATAGATACGTTGGAGACGTATCAAGTATCCCCAAGCTTAATTCCTGCTCGTCCTCGAGTAGGTAAATGATAAAAATAGAATTTTTGATGCGGATTGCTACTTGGCATAATTTTAATTTAATTCTTCTTAATTGTGGTATGAATATTCAGATCCGAAAGATTCAAGACAAAAGTTCATATTGACATAGAAATAATAATACTTCAAGCATACTAACAAATCAATTATGTCTTCTCAAAATAACATGGCCAAAGAAAGTTCATCCCTACAAAATCATATAGTTTAGTCATGCTCCATTTTTGTCACACAAGAATGCTCTCATCATGAACAACCCTGATGACAAGCCAAGCAATTGTTTCATACTTTAGTAATCTCAAACCTATAAACTTTCATGCAATATATGAGCACGAGCCATGGACATAGCACTATGGGTGGAATAGAATATAATGAGGGGGGTTATGTGGAGAAGACAAAAAGGAGAAAGTCTCACATCAACGAGGCTAATCAATGGGCTATGGAGATGCCCACCGATTGATGTTGATGCAAGGAGTAGGGATTGCCATGCAACAGATGCACTAGAGCTATAAATGTACGAAAGCTCAACAAAAGAAATTTAGTGGGTGTGCATCCAACTTGCTTGCTCATGAAGACCTAGGGCACTTGAGGAGGCCCATTGTTGGAATATACAAGCCAAGTTCTATAATGAAAATTCC
Organism: Triticum urartu; assembly: GCF_003073215.2. NCBI lineage: Eukaryota > Viridiplantae > Streptophyta > Magnoliopsida > Poales > Poaceae > Triticum > Triticum urartu. The sequence continues at coordinate 80,616,601 of NC_053024.1, read as the reverse complement.
CACTAGTATATGAAAGTGACAAAACAAGAGACTCTCTATCATGAAGATTATGGTGCTACTTTGAAGCACAAGTGTGGCAAAGGATAGTAACATTGTCCCTTCTCTCTTTTTCTCTCATTTTTTGGGCCTTCTCCTTTTTTATGGCCTTTCTCTTTTTTTATATATGGTCTTTCTCTTTTTTATGGCCTTTCTCCCCTTTTTTTATAATTCCTCACTTGAGACAATGCTCTAGAAAATGATGATCATCACACTTCTATTTATTTACAACTCAATGATTACAACTCGATACTAGAACAAAAGATGACTCTATATGAATGCCTCCTGCAGTGTACCGGGATATGCAATGGACCAAGAGTGACATGTATGAAAGAATTATGAATGGTGGCGTTGCCACAAATACTATGTCAACTACATGATCATGCTAAGCAATATGAATTAATGTGTCATGATAAACGGAATGGTGGAAAGTTGCATGGCAATATATATCGGAATGGCTATGGAAATTCCCTAATAGGTAGGTATGGTGGCTGTTTTGAGGAACATATAAGGAGGTTTATGTGTGAAAGAGCGTATCATATCACGGGGTTTGGATGCACCGGCGAAGTTTGCGCCAACTCTCAATGTGAGAAAGGGCAATGGACGGTACCGAAGAGGCTAGCAAGGATGGAAGGGTGAGAGTGCGTATAATCCATGGACTCAACATTAGTCATAAAGAACTCACATACTTATTGCAAAAATCTACAAGTCATCAAAAACCTCGGCACGCGCATGCTCCTAGGGGGATAGATTGGTAGGCAAAGACCATCGCTCGTCCCCGACCGCCACTCATAAGGAGGACAATCAAATAACACCTCATGTTTCAAATTTGATACATAACGTTTACCATACGTGCATGCTACGGGACTTGAAAACTTCAACACAGGCATTTCTCAATTTCACAACTACTCAACTAGCACGACTTTGATATTATTACCTCCATATCTCAAAACAATCATCAAGCATCAAACTTTTCTTAGTATTCAAAACACTCATAAGAAATTTTTACTAATCTTGAATACCTAGCATATTAGGATTTTAAGAAAATTACCATGCTATTTAAGACTCTCAAAATAATCTAAGTGAAGCATGAGAGATCAATAGTTTCTATAAAACAAATCCACCACCGTGCTCTAAAAGATATAAGTGAAGTACTAGAGGAAAACTATATAACTCAAAAGATATAAGCGAAGCACATAGAGTATTCTAGCAAATTCCAAATCATGTATGGTTCTCTCAAAAGGTGTGTACAGAAAGGATGATTGTGGTAAACTAAAAAGTAAAGACTCAAATCATACAAGACACTCCAAGGAAAACACATATCATGTGGCAAATAAAAATATAGCTCCAAGTAAAGTTACCGATAGAAGTAGACGAAAGAGGGGATGCCTTCCGGGGCATCCCCAAGCTTTGGCTTTTAGGTGTCCTTAGATTATCTTGGGGGTGCCATGGGCATCCCCAAGCTTAGGCTCTTTCCACTCCTTGTTCCATAATCCATCAAATCTTTACCCAAAACTTGAAAACTTCACAACACAAAACTCAAAGTAGAAAATCTCGTGAGCTCCGTTAGCGAAAGAAAACAAAAGACCACTTCAAGGTACTGTAATGAACTCATTATTTATTTATATTGGTCTTATACCTACTGTATTCCAACTTCTCTATGGTTTATAAACTATTTTACTAGCCATAGATTCATCAAAATAAGAAAACAACACACGAAAAATAGAATCTGTCAAAAACAGAACAGTCTGTAGTAATCTGTAGCTAGCGCAAGATCTGGAACCCCAAAAATTCTAAAATAAATTTCTGGACGTGAGGAATTTATATATTAATCATCTTCAAAAATAATTAACTAAATATCACTTTCCAAATAAAAATGGCAGTAGTTCTCGTGAGCGCTAAAGTTTCTGTTTTTTACAGCAAGTGTAACAAGACTTTCCCCAAGTTTTCCCAACGGTTCTACTTGGCACAAACACTAATTAAAAAAACACAACCAAAACAGAGGCTAGATAAATTATTTATTACTAAACAGTAGCAAAAATCAAGGAATAAAAATAAAATTGGGTTGCCTCCCAACAAGCGCTATCATTTAACGCCCCTAGCTAGGCATAACAAGCAAGGATAGATCTAGGTATTACCATAATAGTAAGATAGATTATTAAAACTCATTTCATATTCTCTATGTTCGGCAGCAATTTTTCTTTGAGGCAAGAAAAAGTAATTGAAAGGGCTAAATTTAATGGGACAAAAGTCCCCAAGATCAACCTTGGGAGGTATAGGTTCCTCCTTTGGTCCTTCATAGTGCACAACCAATTCATCATTATAAGCATTCTTTTGACAGAAATTTGTGAGCCTATATTCAAGATAATATCCTAGTTCATTATTTTGAATAGCCAAATCATCATTAAGTTCAGAAATTCTATCAACTAAAAATTTGGTAGGAACCCTTTTTCTAAGATTTTCATTGAAAGCAACATAGTCTAGAGATTGAAAACACATTATTTCTTCTTGATCAAAGAGGATAGCCTCTATGGGAGGACGGCAAGCGTCCACCCTATAATGTGTAAAGATTTCTTTGGCCTCTTTTATTATGAATCTAAACTCATGAGCCAAAAAGATAGTAGCGACACGCTTAACAGAAGAATGCTCAATATTAGAAAATTCTAGGAAAATCCTTTGTATGCAAGGATGCATGTGCATGAATTGTCTTTCAAGTTCAACTACAAGCATGGCAATAGCGTCCGCAAGACTACTAGTTCTATGAAGGATAGAACTACCCATAGAAGGTAAAGCACCGGCACAAGTAAAGAAATCTTGAATAACTCCTTTTCCAATAATATTACCACTACCAATACGGAATTTTTTTGTATGTAAGATGGGTGGTTCTTTAGCAGGAGCATCAGAATTTTTCATGATATTATATTGTCCATATCGACAATAATTTCCCTAATTTCGGACATAGAGGCGGAAGGTAAAGGAATAGCCATAACGACAAGCAAGCAAACTAACACACAAGCAAGCAAAAAAACAAGTGGGCAAAAAGAGGCAAATAGAGAAAGAGATGGAGGATAGAGAGAGAGAGGGCGAGTAAAACGACAAGGGTGAAGTGGGGGAGAGGAAAACAAGAGGCAAATGGCAAATAATGTAATGCGGGAGATAAGGGTATGTGATGGGTACTTGGTATATTTACTTTTGCGTAGACCTCCCCGGCAACGGCGCCAGAAATCCTTCTTGCTACCTCTTGAGAACTGCGTTGGTTTCCCCAAAGAGGAAGGGATGATGCAGCAAAGTAGTGTAAGTATTTCCCTCAGTTTTTGAGAACTAAGGTATCAATCCAGTAGGAGGCTAAGCGCGAGTCCCTCGCACCTGCACAAAATAAATAAATCCTCACAACCAACACGATAAGGGGTTGTCAATCCCTACATGGCCACTTACGAGAGTGAGATGGATAGATATGATAAGATAATATTTTTGGTATTTTTGTGATAAAGATGCAAAGTAAAATAAAGGCAAGGTAAAAAGCAAATGAAATAACTAAGTAGTAGGAGATTGATATGATAAAGATAGACCCGGGGGCCATAGGTTTCACTAGTGGCTTCTCTCGAGAGCATAAGTATTCTACGGTGGGTGAACGAATTACTGTTGAGCAATTGACAGAATTGAGCATAGTTATGAGAATATCTAGGTATGCTCATTTATATAGGCATCAAGTCCAAGACAAGTAGACCGACTCCTGCCTGCATCTACTACTATTACTCCACTCATCGACCGCTATCCAGCATGCATCTAGAGTATTAAGTTAAAAACAGAGTAACGCCTTAAGCAAGATGACATGATGTAGAGGGATAAACTCATACAATATGATGAAAACCCCATCTTGTTATCCTCGATGGCAACAATACAATACGTGCCTTGCTGCCCCTACTGTCACTGGGAAAGGACACCGCAAGATTGAACCCAAAGCTAAGCACTTCTCCCATTGCAAGAAAGATCAATCTAGTAGGCCAAACCAAACTGATAATTCAAAGAGACTTGCAAAGATAACCAATCATACATAAAAGAATTCAGAGAAGATTCAAATATTGTTCATAGATAGACTTGATCATGAACCCACAATTCATAGGCCTCAACAAACACACCACAAAAAGAAGATTACATCGAATAGTTCTCCACAAGAGAGGGGGAGAACATTGTATTGAAATCCAAAAAGAGAGAAGAAGCCATCTAGCTAATAACTATGGACCCGTAGGTCTGAGGTAAACTACTCACACTTCATCGGAGGGGCTATGGTGTTGATGTAGAAGCCCTCCATGATCGATGCCCCCTCCGGCGGAGCTCCGGAACAGGCCCCAAGATGGGATCTCATGGATACAGAAAGTTGCAGCGGTTGAATTAGGTTTTTGGCTCCGTATCTGATCGTTTGGGGGTACATAGGTATATATAGGAGGAAGGAGTACGTTAGTGGAGCAACAGAGGGCCCACAAGGGTGGAGGGCGCGCCTGGGGGCGGGGGGGGGGGGGGGGGGGGGGGGGGGGGGGGTAGGCGCGCCCCTACCTCGTGGCCTCCTCTTTTATGTCCTGACGTAGGGTCCAAGTCTCCCAGGTCTTGTTCGTTGAGAAAATCACGTTCCCGAAGGTTTCATTCCGTTTGGACTCAGTTTGATATTCCTTTTCTTCGAAACCCTAAAACAGGCAAAAAACAACAATTCTGGGCTGGGCCTCCGGTTAATAGGTTAGTCCCAAAAATAATATAAAAGTGGATAATAAAGCCCAATAATGTACAAAACAGTAGATAATATAGCATGGAGCAATCAAAAATTATAGATACGTTGGAGACGTATCAACATGCTCCAATGCATATAAAATGGTTGAAAAATCAAATAAGTGTCCTTGGGTGCATGCTTAGGTCCCATGCAAGAAATGGGAATGAATTTCAAATACCAGGGCACCATTGATTGCCGGCAAAACATTGAGATGCCTGGTTTTTAAATTATAGTAACTCCAAAACTCGTCTGAAATTCATGAAGCTTGACATGCTATCATGGAGGGGCATCAACATGCCGTGGAAAAATGTTTGTCCCATTTGGGGCAGGTTTGGGTATATGCTTCTCACAAACCATAGCTTCTCACAAAATGCATGATGGTTTCGGTAGGGAACGTCCCACCTTTGGGGATGAAACAATATCCATTGCCTCTTATTGCTTCTGAAATTTATCTCGTGTCAACATAGAATAACAGGAGTGTTGTGCCAAATTTTGTGATTTTTTGTGCTTTGTTTGGACATTTTTATGCATTAACTGAGTTTTCAATGCATTTATGTGCATAATTCAAATTTGAACTACATGCACATGCTCCAGTGCGTATAAATTGGTTGAAAAATCAAATCTATGTCCTTGGGTGCATGGTTAGGTCCCATGCAAGAAATGGGAATGGATTTCAAACACCAGGGCACCGTTGATTGCCGACAAAACATTGAGATGCCTGGTTTTTAAATTCTAGTAAATCCAAAACTCGTCTGAAATTCATGAAACTTGGCATGCTATCATGGAGCGGCATCAACATGCCGTGGCAAAGTTTTTGTCAGATTTGGGGCTGGTTTGGGTATATGCTTCACACAAACCAGAGCTTCTCACAACAAGCATGATGGTTTCGGTAGGGAACGTCCCACCTTTGGGGACGAAACGATATCCATTGCCTCTTATTGCTTTCAATTTTTTTCTCGTGTCAACATAGAACAACAGGAGTGTTGTGTCAATTTTTGTGATTTTTTGGGGTTGGTTTGGACATTTTATGCATTAATTGAGTTTTCAAGGCATTTATGTGCATAATTCAAATTTGAACTACATGCACATGCTCCAGTGCATATAAATTGGTTAAAAAAATCAAATATGTGTCCTTGGGTGCATTCTTTGGTCCCATGCAAGAAATGGGAATGAATTTCAAACACCATGGCACTGTTGATTGCCGGCAAAACATTGAGATGCCTGGTTTTTAAATTCTAGTAAATCTAAAACTCATCTGAAATTCATGAAACTTGGCATGCTATCATGGAGCAG
>NC_053024.1:80565510-80605510 GCF_003073215.2 Triticum urartu | reverse complement strand
GCATTGCACACGCAACTAAAATCTGAACCATGTTTGATGCATCCATCATCGCAAACGTTTTGCACTTTTTTGACAGTTTTTTACACCACCGTTTGCGATTATGGCATCACACACAGTTTCGTCGAAGGGCCTCTGATTGTAGTGTCCCATTTGGACCATCCTGCAGTAGTGGGTCATTACTCCCCATGGGATTAGCATATGATTCTTTTTATTATTTTAATTGCTAAGATTGAAACAAGAAAGTAAAGCATCACAACTCAAACTACTCTTTATTATATAACTCTCACACTCGATAGATATATAGATCACGAAACAAGCACTCGCAATTAATTCATACTAAAATTTTATTTCTTCTAAATCATGAAATAACTGAGGATCGAACTAAGATAGGTAACGATGATAAAAGTGATGGTGATACGATACCGGGGCACCTCCCGAAGCTTGGAACAAGCCAAGGATGGTGCCCATACCCATTTACTCAAGTTTCTTTCTTTGGTAATGAAGTAGTGGCCTTCTCCTCCATAATATTAAGCAAGATATGCTTCAAACTCTAAATTTTCTGAAGCAAGTGTTGGATCATGGTGGCATTATTTTGCACTTCCACCATAATATGTTTGTTTTCTGGCCACCATGAGCTCTTTCTTGCACCACTTTCACTTGGACAGGACATATCCCAATTGGAAGGTATGTGCATATGAGGGGTGTTTTCAACCCCATAGTTGTGAATCAAATTATTAAAATTATTCCCATGTAACCTTCTTAGGGGCATCCTCGGGGCAGGTCCGTCTTGTACCTCCTGACTTCTTTGGATCAACTCGAACTCATGGCTTGATGTGGGTTTGGAGTAGTGGAGATACCAGCTAGAGTGCCCCTCTCAGAAGACGGAGGGTGAACTTCTAGTGAATCTCCTGCTCCCTCTTCCATGGCGACTTCCTCAGTCCACTCTCTTTCGAGTTCCATCTGCAACAACAAAGCATCATCTCCCATGTTGTTGGAGGAATAAGAAGACATGACACTTGGCCTTGAAAATGTGATAGAAAATAGCCCTAAACAAGAACAGAGGAGAAACTTGCGATACAGAAGTTAAAACAGCGATACACACACACATATATATAATGAATTCTTCCCTTGTAGGAAAAGTCTTCTGGAAGAATACAGAGTCGGGAAAGTCCACGAGGGCCCCACAAGCCTGGGTGGCGCGCCCCCCGGGGGGGGGGGGGGGGCGCCACCTGAGCTTTTGGCCCCCTCGTGCACTTCCCTGGCTATTTCTTATTTTCCTAATTTTTATATTCATAAATGATCAAAAAGTATTTTTTATGGAATTTTTAGTCGGTTTACTTGTCGTATCCCATACCTATTCCTTTCTCGGGATTCCGGAGCGTTCGGAAGGTTTCCCTTAGATGTTCATCTGGTGTAATTGTTTGAATAATGTTGGTTTCAACATTAATGGGTGTACCCGCAATATGATGTTTAATTCTTTGCCCATTAACCACCTTCGGGTTTGTTCCCTCAGCATTATTGATCTTGATAGCTCGGAAACAATAAACTTCTTTGACGATGTATGGTCCTTCCCATTTGGAGAGAAGTTTTCCTTCAAAGAATCTAAAACAAGAATTGCACAATAGAACCTTGTCACCAACATTAAATTCTCATTTTTGATCTTTTTAGCATGCCATCTCTTAAACTTTTCTTTAAACAACTTGGCATTTTCATAGTTTTGCGTTCTCCACTCATCTGAAAAACTAATATCAAATAACCTCTTTTCACGGGCAAGTTTTAAATCATATTAAGTTCTTTGATTGTCCAATACGCTTTATGTTCTAACTCCAGAGGTAAATGCAATGCTTTTCCATAGACCATTTTATATGGAGACATACTCACAAGATTTGTGTAAGCAATTCTATATGCCCATAATGCATCATCAAGCTTTTTAGACCAATTCTTCCTAGATCTATTAACAATCCTTTGCAAGATTAATTATATTTCTCTATTTCTCAATTCAACTTGCCCACTAGACTGAGGATGATAAGGTGATGCAATTATATGGTTGGCATCATATTTAGCTTGGATTTTATGAAATGCACCATGAATGAAATGTGAACCACCATCAGTCATTAGATATCTAGGGACTCCAAAACTTAGAAAGATAACTTCCTTAATCATTTTAATAGAGGTGTTATTATCAACACTACTTGTTGGAATATCTTCTACCCACTTAGTAACATAATCAACAGAAACTAAAATATGAGTGTATCCATTAGAGGAAGGAAAATGTCCCATATAATTGAAACTCCAAACATCAAATGGTTCAATAACAAGTGAATAATGCATATGCATTTCTTTACCTCTACCAATATTCACTACATGAACCAGCTTATTTGCTGTCCGCCACGGCGGACGGCAAAGGCACCAAAAGCGAACGGTAAAGCTCTTTGTCATCCGCCACCGACGGCAAACCTGCCCGGCAAAGAGAGCGACGGTAAACATGTTGTTTGCCGTATGTTTCCCCAAAGAGGACGGCAAAGACCCTTTGCCATCGGCGGCAGACGACAAAGAACATGGATGGCAAAACCATGCATCAGTCACGTTAGGTGGCTAACGGTAGCCTTTGCCGTCAGCTAGCGGATGGCAAAGCTGCCTAGCCCCGACGTCAGCATATGCGTCAGCAGATCCAGCTCTTTGCCGTTGGCCACCGACGGCAAAATGACCAAATGGGTTGCTCCCAGGTTGCATAGGTTGCTGCCACGTGGCCTCTTTGCTGTCCATGGCCGACGGCGGACGGCAAAGTGCCCATATTGTTGCTGTTTTCTGTTATATCCCTGCATTTTCAAAAGATATATATATATATATATATATATATACACACACACACATATATATATAGTTTCAACATCAAACTAGCCCATGTATCAAACATCTAGCAGTCCATCAATGCAACAGAACACATATGGTATTAAATGATCCAATACATACATAGTTTCACGGAGTTCATCCATATATATGCATACATAGTTTCACATTGTTCATCAATACAAATGAAAACAAGAACTAAACACTAGCAGTCAATCAATGCCGCTTCCATGAAGTGAATCAAACCTGCAAAAATGGGAGTAAGAAAGTTAGAGGAAGAAGAAGCAGAAGACTAGAAGAAGAAGACTACAAGAGACTAGAAGAAGAAGAAAAGAAGACTTCTTCTTCTTCTTCTTCTTCTTCTTCTTCTTCTTTTCTCTTCTTTATTCTTCCCTTTTATCTTTTTATCCCTTTCCTCCTCATTCTCATTCTTCTTCTTTTATTCTTTCTTTTTCTTCTCTTTCTTCTTCTATTCTTTCTTTTTCTTATCTTTCTTGTTTTTCTTCTTGTTATTCCTTATTTGTGTCATTTTAGAGCTAACATAGGTAATTGCTGCAATAATTGTGGACAAACTGAAAGCTTTGAGGTTTGCTCTCAAGAAATGGCAGAAAGGCCTATCACACATCAAAAGGTTGATTGAGAAGTGTAACTGGGTAATTCTTTGGTTGGACAATCTTGAAGATAAGAGATCTTTATCCAGGCCTGAGTTTAATTTCAGGAAAATAATTAAAATGCATCATGAACACCTGCTTCACATGCAATACTTGTACTGGAGGAAAAGATGTACAATTAGGTATATCAAAGTGGGAGAGGAAAACTCCAAATTCTTTCAGGCCATGGCAACTGAAAGATTTAGAAAAAACTCTGTGGAAAGCTTGTTGCTGTCAGATGGAACAGTAACATCTAACCATGAGGAAATGGCCAGAGAATTCCTGACAACCTTCAAAAGCAGAATGGGGACAGTTAAGTCAATTTCTTTGGATGCAACCATATTGTCTCTAATACCCAGGGTTCAGGGTTTGGAGGTGCTCACAAAACCTTTTGAATTAAAAGAAATTGAGCAGGTTATCAAGGACTTGCCTATTGATAAGGCCCCTGGACCTGATGGCTTTAACGGGCTCTTTTTAAAAAAGTGTTGGCATATAATTTCTGCTGATTTTATACAGCTGGTTACGGAGTTTCATGCTGGAACAGTGCAATTAGAAAATTTGAATGATGCATTCATTACCCTGGTCCCAAAGAAGCAGACACCTGAGGGTGTGGGAGATTTTCGACCAATCTCTCTAACCTCTGTTGGCCTAAAGTTTCTTACAAAGCTTGCCGCTAACAGATTCCAACTGGAGATCACCAAATGTGTGCATAAAAACCAATATGGTTTCATTAAATCAAGAACAATCCAGGATTGTCTTGCTTGGACATTTGAGTATATCCATCAGTGCAATCAGTCTAAAAGGCCCATCCTTTTGCTTAAGTTGGACTTTGAAAAGGCTTTTGACTCTATCCAGCATGAGGCAATCATAAAGATCTTAATTGCAAAAGGTTTTGATGAAAGGTGGATTGTTTGGATTAAGCAGTTGCTGTCTTCTGGCACTTCTTCTACACTACTGAATGGAGTCCCTGGTAATCATTTCAAATGCAAATGTGGAGTCAAGCAAGGGGACCCAATTTCTCCCTTACTATTTGTTATTGCGGCTGATCTTTTATAGACTTTAGTGAACAATCTTCTCCAACAAGGTTTAATAAGCAGGCCCCTGCTTACCCATGATCCAGATTTCCTAGTGGTCCAATATGCAGATGACACACTGCTATTCCTAAATGCTGATCTAAGTCAATTAAGGGCTCTAAAATCAGTTTTGCATTCCTTCTCACAGGCAACTGGACTGCAGATCAATTTCCATAAATCCTCCATGTATCCTATCAATGTAGATGAGCAGGATGCTTCGGACCTGGCTGCCCTTTTTGATTGCAAATTAGGCACTATGCCTTTTACATATCTGGGGCTCCCAGTGGGGACCACCAGGCCTAAAATAGTTGACCTCCTTCCTCTTGTGGATTGCATGGAGAGAAGATTGACAGCAAGTTCATGGTTCTTGCCACAAGGGAGCAGACTGCAATTAGTCAATTTTGTGATCTCTTCCTTGCCTATCTTTTTCCTTTGTAGCTTGTCCATTCCTCAGGGTATTTTAAAACAATTGGAAAGAATCCAAAGGCAGTGTTTATGGAGGAAATATGGTCAGGAAAAGGGTCACTCACTGGCGGCTTGGCAACTTGTTTGTAGACCTAAGTCAAAGGGGGGGCTTGGGATTTTAAACCTTGGACTGCAGAATGATGCTCTCTTATTGAAACACCTCAGCAAATTTTATAATAAGATGGATGTGCCCTGGGTGCAATTAGTTTGGGATTCTTACTACTTTGAAAGGATTCCACATGATACTGTTCTCTGTGGCTCCTTTTGGTGGAAAGATGTATGCAAGTTGATGGATAATTTCAGAGCCGTTACATCGGTTGATGTTCATAGTGGAGATACAGTGTAGTTCTGGTCAGACTACTGGCAACTTGGGAACAGTTTGGTTCCTCTGCAAGAGCGATTTCCTAGGCTATTTTCTTTTTGTCTCCACAAAAACCTCTCAGTCAAGGAAGTTTTTCAGGCTAGTTCTTTACAGGAGCTTTTCTACTTACCTATGACTGAACAAGCCTTCCAAGAAATGCAACAGCTCTCCTCACTAATGGAGTCTTTCCATTTGGATAATCAATCTAATGACCACTGGGGATGGAGGCATGGCAAGAAATCAGAGTATACAGCAAAAAAGTTCTATGATTTTGTCTATCAGCCAATGGTCTCAAACCCCATACTGGGATGGATATGGAAAAGTTGCTGCACTATGTCGATCAAGATGTTTGCTTGGCTTGTCATCATGGACAAGATTAACACCAAGGACATGATTCAGAGGAGACATTGGAGAATTCATGAAGGGCCTGAATGTGTTCTTTGTCTGACTGGAGCTCTGGAGGACAGAAATCACCTATTCTTCCAGTGCAATTTTAGTGCTCGAGTCTGGAACTACCTACAAATTGAATGGCAAAATGGTGACGATATGGTGGAAATTGCTCATCATGCAAGGAAGGATTTCAACAAACCTTTTTTTGGGGAGGTGGTTTTCTTGGCCTGGTGGAATATTTGGAAGATCAGGAATGATAGAACTTTCAGGAACATTCAACCCTCTTTCAGGGCATGGAGGAATAGTTTCATTCATGATATCACTCTGCTCTCCCACCGAATAAAACGGAAATTTAGAGACGCACTTCTTAAGTGGATTGATTTTCTTCCTCCTTGAGGAGAGTTCCTGTTGGTCTCTTTTGTTTATTTGTAATTTATAGGTATAGTGCTCCCTTAGCCTGTATAGTTTTTCTTCCTCTTTCTTTCTTTTTTCTTTCCTCACCTTGAGGAAACCCTGTATGTGTTTGCTTTATTTCTAATAAAATGCTGTGGGGTGTAAGCCCTGCAGTCTTCATGGTCAAAAAAAAACATAGGTAATTATGCCATTTTTGGCCAACTAAGCTTATTATGTCAATTTGGAGAAAAATAAGGTAAGTATAGGTCATTTTTGTGCTAACCTAGGTGATGATGCCATTTTTTAGCCAACTTACATAAGTATAGCTCATTGTTTATCTAACTTAGGTAATTATGCCATTTAGGAGGAAAATAAGCTAAGTATGTATTTGTTAAGCAAACCACTAGAGAAAACTTACCCTCATCACAAAAAATGTGATGAAGATTGCAACTAAGGTAAGAATTGATCCAACGGCATAATGATACCAAGCCGCATTATCAATGACATATTTTCTAATCTTCTTAATCTTCAAGCGCATTGCATCCATCTTCAAGCACATTGCATTCATCTTCATCTTGTGATCATCGACGACATCGATAACATACAACTCCAATTTCATCTTCTCTTCTTCAATTCTTTTAATTTTTTCTTTCAAATACTCATTTTCTTTTTCAACTAAATTTAACTTCTCGACAAGAGGGTCGGTTGTAATTTCCGGTTCACTTACCTCCTAGATAAAAAGATCTCTATGCTAACTTGATGGCCATAATTGTCATAAATGCGAAATGCAACAAATAGTTATAAAAGAGAATTTACCATTTGAATCATAAAGCGGGCGAGGGCCGACAGGGACGGATATCAAGACCATGGCACTATGTATAACAAACAATCACAGAAAGACGTTGAAGTCTTGGTATGATTGGCATATACCGAAGAACATTAACCGGGATTTTGATCTGCGTCTTCTCACCCATACGTTGTCTACCACAATATACCTGGAAGACTTGCAAATGGGACAATAGTTCAAGTCCGCATACTCAAGCCTAAATAAGGCACATCCTTTCTCACGGGCATGTATCTTCTCATAGGGAATCTTAAGAGCACGGAGGATTTTGTCTGACTGGTACAGGTTTGCAGGCAGTACATGGCCTTTGGGTAGAAAGCGTCCAAATGCTACCATTATCACGTCATAGCATTCTCTACCCAAGTTGAATTGAGCCTTCAGAGCCATTATTTGTGAGATGGCATCCAGCTGACAAAGCTCAGTGTGCTCGTGAAGAGGACATTTTGAAGACTCCAACATTTCATTGAAGGCCTTTGCACATTCCTCCATCTCTTCGTCCGAATCCCATGCATCATCAAAGTTTTGCACCATGCCTTCCATCCCGGTACCATGCTCGTCGGTGCGACGATGAACCACCTCAGCTCTGGCACATTGGGTAGAATCACCATGAAATGTCCACACCGTATAACCGGGTGTAAAACCACTCTTCTGCAGGTGTTTGCCCATTTCATCCTGTGTCTCTTTTCCCAGTTCTTGCACCGGACACAGAGGCACCAGTTTTTCCTTTGGCCATTTGCAAATGCGGCTTTCACAAACCCCTTGGTTTTTGTTAACCATTCATTGGTAATATCTTTCTGACTAGTGCGACCGGTGTACATCCATGCACGATCACTCATCTTTCTTAGGTACTGGATAGACAATAAAAAATATATAATTTAGCATGTATATTCATCACTTCATCTAGTTTGTCAATTTTATTACGTCCATGCAACCTACACTCTAATAGGTAAATATAGGTCCTAATCCCACCCGAGTATGTGTAGATTGAGTATGTTCTCCATGCTCTACCCCATTCTAAAACAAAATTTCGGCAGCACCTCCCCGTTGTTCTCCTGATACACGTCTCGGCAAAAAGACGAGAGAATGTGCATCCGGAGAACAACAGGGGGGCAATGACGAAATTTTGTCTTAGAATGGGGTAGAGCATGGAGAACGTACTCAATATACACATACTTGGGCTGTTCGTGGAAATCGCTGGACAATCTGAATGAGTTACAGTGATACATATGCAACTGAATGCATATTTATCGATGCAACCCTTTCAGACGGGAGAAACATACTGGTTACGCGACTGTGGTTACCTAGCTAGTGTCATCGTTACGAAGGCCGGAACAAAGAAAATAATTAAGGGGGAGGAGGATATGTCATTTGTGCTCACCCGCGAACATAGCGGCAGAGCTCCTCGAACACCAGACCCTCATAGCGACAAAACAACTGCACATTGAAATTGAAAGATGAGTAACATAGTATTTTTTTGCCATCAACCTAACTAAAATTAAACTAAAATAAGCCTAAACTAATGTAAATCTAAAAAAAGAAAAAAAGGAGAGATCTAGGGCAGCGGTGGAGCTCACCAGAGAGAGGGCAGCAGTGGCGACAGGCGGCTGTGGAGGGGGCGGGGCGGCGGTGGCGACTGATACGTCTCCAACGTATCTATAATTTTTGATTGTTGCATGCTATTATATTATCTATTTTGGATGTTAATGGGCTTTATTTTACACTTTTATATTATTTTTGGGACTAACCTATTAACCAGAGGCCCAGCCCAAATTGCTGTTTTTTGCCTATTTCAGTGTTTCGTAGAAAAAGAATATCAAACGGAGTCCAAACGGAATGAAACCTTCGAGAGCGTGATTTTTGGAACAAACATGATCCAAGGACTTGGAGTGGATGTCAAGCAATCAACGAGGAGGCCATGAGGTAGGGGGCGCGCCTACCCCCTAGGCACGCCCTCCATCCTTGTGGGCCCCTCATGACTCCACCGACCTACTTCTTCCTCCTATATATATTCACATTCCCCGAAAACATCCAGGAGCACCACGAAACCCTATTTCCACCGCCGCAACCTTCTGTACCCAAGAGATCCCATCTTGGGGCCTTTTCCCGAGCTCCGCCGGAGGGGGCATTGATCACGGAGGGCCTCTACATCAACTCCATGGCCCCTCCGATGATGTGTGAGTAGTTTACCTCAGACCTTCGGGTCCATAGTTATTAGCTAGATGGATCCTTCTCTCTCTTTGGATCTCAATACAAAGTTCTCCTTGATTCTCTTGGAGATCTATTCGATGTAATCTTCTTTTGCGGTGTGTTTGTCGAGATCCGATGAATTGTGGGTTTATGATCAAGTTTATCTATGAACAATATTTGAATCTTCTCTTAATTCTTTTATGTATGATTGGTTATCTTTGCAAGTCTCTTCGAATTATCAGTTTGGTTTGGCCTACTAGATTGATCTTTCTTGCAATGGGAGAAGTGCTTAGCTTTGGGTTCAATCTTGCGATGCTCGATCCCTGTGACAGAAAGGGAAACGACACATATTGTATTGTTGCTATCGAGGATAAAAAGACGGGGTTTATATCATATTGCATGAGTTTATCCCTCTACATCATGTCATCTTGCTTAAAGCGTTACTCTGTTCTTATGAACTTAATACTCTAGATGCATGCTGGATAGTGGTCGATGTGTGGAGTAATAGTAGTAGATGCAGGCAGGAGTCGGTCTACTTGTCACGGACGTGATGCCTATATGCATGATTATACCTAGATATTCTCATAATTATTCGCTTTTCTATCAATTGCTCGATAGTAATTTGTTCACCCACTGTAATACTTATGCTATCTTGAGGGAAGCCACTAGTGAAACCTATGGCCCCCGGGTCTATTTTCCATCATACAAGTTTCCCATCTATTTTATTTTGGAATCTTTACTTTCAATATATATCATAAAAATACCAAAAATATTTATCTTATTATTATCATATCTATCAGATCTCACTCTTGCAAGTGGCCGTGAAGGGATTGACAACCCCTTTATCGCGTTGGTTGTGAGGTTCTTATTTGTTTGTGTAGGTACGAGGTGACTCGCGCATGGTCTCCTACTGGATTGATACCTTGGTTCTCAAAAACAGAGGGAAATACTTACACTGCTTTGCTGCATCACCCTTTCCCCTTCAAGGGAAAACCAACACATGCTCAAGAGGTAGCAAGAAGGATTTCTGGCGTCGTCGCCGGGGAGATCTACGCCAAGTCAAGACATACCAAGTACCCATCACAACTCTTATCCTTCGCTTTACATTATTTGCCATTCGCCTCTCGTTTTCCTCTCGCCCACTTCACCGCTGCTGTTTTTATTCACACTTCTTCTATTCGTCTTTTTGTTGGCTTTGATGTCTTATTTGGCTAGTTTACTCATTTGGTTGGAATAGTTGTTTATTTATTGGTAAATAGAGAACCTAAGATCTATGGATCCTCATCCACTTGCTAATATTTTTAAGAGATCCAATTATGATGAACCAATTGCTAGTGAGTTTTGTGCACTAGATTATCTTTATGAAGTTCTGCTTCAAATTCGTGAATCTAAAATTGTGATGAAGTACTTTATGGAGTGATTCACGACGGATCTTTGAATAAAAAGCATGATTGCAATGATGATAGTATAAATTGTATTAATGTCAATTATGCTTATAATATGCAAAACCCTAAGCTTGGGGATGCTAGTTTTGTTATGTCCTCTACTTGTTGCAATGATCATGATTGGGGTGATTCTTCTTATGATCTTGAAAATTTATTTAAGCCCCATGATGAATATGAGATTGATAATAGTGTTTGCAATATTATTGAAAGTGGGTTTGGAAGAGTGTCAACTTTAGATCCCACTATTTTGGAAGAGTGTCAACTTTGCATGCATGTGGATCGTGTTGAAAATATTCTATGTGATAGCTATTTTGTTAAATTTTCTTATGATCCCACATGTAATTATTATGAGAGAGGAAAATATGATTGTAGAAATTTTCACGTTACTAAATTACCTCTCGTTATGTTGAGATTGCTATTATTTCTTTCCGCTTCCTTGCATATGCTAGTTTTTGCTTGCTGTGATAATTTGTTTGCCTATAAGATTCCTATGCATAGGAAGTATGTTAGACTTAGATGTGTTTGTCACGTGTTTCATGATGCTCTCTTCATGCTTCAATTCTTGTCTTTCATGTGAGCATCATTAAAATTATCAATGCCTAGCTAAAAGGTTTTAAAGAAAAGCGCTTGCTGGGAGGCAACCCAATATTTTTCCTTGCTGTTATTCAATAAATAATTTATCCATACTCTGTTTTGGTTGTCTTTTTTGTGTTTAATTATTGTTTGTGCCAAGTAGAATCGTTGGGAAGGCTTGGGGAAAGTCTTTTTGATCTTGCTGTAAAAAACAGAAACTTTAGCGCTCGCGAGAATTGCTGCCATTTTTATTGGAGAGTGATATTTAGTTAATTCTTTTTTAGATGATTAATAGATAAATTACTCACGTCCAGCAATTTATTTTAGAATTTTTGGGGTTCCAGAAGTATGCGTTAGTTACAGATTACTACAGACTGTTCTGTTTTTGACAGATTCTTTTTTCGTGTGTTGTTTGCTTATTTTAATGAATCTATGGCTAGTAATGGAGTTTATAAACCATAGAGAAGTTGGAATACAGTAGGTTTAACACCAATATAAATAAATAATGAGTTCATTACAGTACCTTGAAGTGGTGTTTTGTTTTCTTTCGCTAACGGAGCTCACGAGATTTTCTGTTAAGTTTTGTGTTGTGAAGTTTTCAAGTTTTGGGTAAAGATTTGATGGATTATGGAAAAAGGAGTGGAAAGAGCCTAAGCTTGGGGATGCCCAAGGCACCACAAGGTAAAATCCAAGGACACCAAAAATCCTAAGCTTGGGGATGCCCCGGCAGGCATCCCCTCTTTTGTCTTCGTTCATCGGTAACTTTACTTGGAACTATATTTTTATTCGCCACATGAGATGTGTTTTTCTTGGAGCGTCTTGTATGATTTGAGTCTTTGATTTCTAGTTTACCACAATCATCCTTGCTGTACACACCTTTTGAGAGAGACACACATGAATCGGAATTTATTAGAATACTCTATGTGCTTCACTTATATCTTTTGAGCTATATAGTTTTTGCTCTAGTGCTTCACTTATATCTTTTAGAGCACGATGGTGGTTTTGTTTTATAGAAATAATTGATATCTAATGATTCACTTATATTATTTTAAGAGTCCTTTAGAACAACATGGCAATTTGGTTTTAGGCATAATAAAAAAATAAAAAGCTTTCATATAAGTGCATTGAATACTAAGAGAAGTTTGATACTTGATGATTGTTTTGAGATATGGAGATAGTGATATTAAAGTTGTGCTAGTTGAGTAGTTGTGAATTTGAGAAATACTTGTGTTGAAGTTTGCAAGTCTCGTAGCATGCACGTATGGTAAACATTGTGTAACAAAATTGAAACATGAGGTGTTATTTGATTGTCTTCCTTATGAGTGGCGGTCGGGGACGAGCGATGGTCTTTTCCTACGAATCTACCCCCCTAGGAGCATGCGCGTAATACTTGCTTTTTGATGACTTCTAGATTTTTGCAATAAGTATGTTAGTTCTTTATGACTAATGTTGAGTCCTTGGATTATACGCACTCTCACCCTTCCATCATTGCTAGCCTCTTCAGTACCGTGCATTTCCCTTTCTCACCTTGAGAGTTGGTGCAAACTTTGCCGGTGCATCCAAACCCCGTGATACGATACACTCTATCACACATAAACCTCCTTATATCTTCCTCAAAACAACCACCATACCTACCTATTATGGCATTTCCATAGCCATTCCGAGATATATTGCCATGCAACTTTCCACCGTTCCGTTTATTATGACACACATCATCATTTTCATATTGCCTTGCATGATCATGCAGTTGACATCGTATTTGTGGCAAAGCCACCATTCATAAGTCTTTCATACATGTCACTCATGAGTCATTGCACATCCCGGAACACCGCCGGAGGCATTCATATAGAGTCATATCTTGTTCTAGTATCGAGTTGTGAATAAATAGAAGTGTGATGATCATCATTAATAGAGCATTGTCCCCAAAAAAAGAAAAAATAAGAGAAAGGCCAAATAAAAAAAGAAGGCCAAAAAATAAATATAAAAATAAAAAGGGGCAATGCTACTATCCTTTGTTCCACTTGTGCTTCAAAGTAGCACCATGATCTTTATGATAGAGAGTCTCTTGTTTTGTCATTTTCATATACTAGTGGGAATTTTTCATTATAGAACTTGGCTTGTATATTCCAACAATGCATCCACTTAGTTTCTTTTGTTGAGCTTTCATACATTTATAGCTCTAGTGCATCCATTGCATGGCAATCCCTACTCCTTGCATTGGCCTCAATTGATGGACATCTCCCTAGCCCATTGATTAGCCACGTCGATGTGAGACTTTCTCCTTTTTGTCTTCTCCACATAACCCCCTTCATTATATTCTATTCCACCCATACTGCTATATCCATGGCTCACACTCATGTATTGCGTGAAAGTTGAAAAAAGTTTGAGATTACTAAAGTATGAAACAATTTCTTGGCTTGTCATCGGGGTTGTGCATGATGAGAGCATTCTTGTGTGACGAAAATGGAGCATGACCAAGCTATATGATTTTGTAGGGATGAACTTTCTTTGGCCATGTTATTTTGAGAAGACATGGTTGCTTAGTTAGTATGCTTGAAGTATTATTATTTTTATGTCAATATTAAACTTTTATCTTGAATATTTCGGATCTGAACATTCATGCCACAATAAAGAAAATTACATGGAGAAATATATTAGGAAGCATTCCACGTCAAAAATTCTTTTTTTATCATTTACCTACTCGAGGACGAGCAGGAATTAAGCTTGGGGATGCTTGATACGTCTCCAACGTATCTATAATTTTTGATTGTTCCATGCTATTATATTATCCGTTTTGGATGTTAATGGGCTTTATTTTACACTTTTATATTATTTTTGGGACTAACCTATTAACTGGAGGTCCAGCCCAAATTGCTGTTTTTTTTGCCTATTTCAGTGTTTCACAGAAAAAGAATATCAAACGGAATGAAACCTTCGGGAGCGTGATTTTTGGAAGAAACGTGATCCAGAGGACTTGGAGTGGATGTCAAGCAATCAACGAGGAGGCCACAAGGCAGGGGGCGCGCCCTCCACCCTCGTGGGCCCTCGTGGCCCCACCGACCTACTTCTTCCTCCTATATATATATATATATATATATATATATATTCACATACCCCAAAAACATCCAGGAGCACCACGAAACCCTATTTCCACCGCCGCAACCTTCTGTACCCAAGAGATCCCATCTTGGGGCCTTTTCTGGAGCTCCGCCAGAGGGGGCATTGATCACGGAGGGCCTCTACATAAACTCCATGGCCCATCTGATGATGTGTGAGTAGTTTACCTTAGACCTTCGGGTCCATTGTTATTAGCTAGATGGCTTCTTCTCTCTCTTTGGATCTCAATACAAAGTTCTCCTCGTTTGTCTTGGAGATCTATTCGATGTAATCTTCTTTTGCGGTGTGTTTGTCGTGATCCGATGAATTGTGGGTTTATGATCAAGTTTATCTATGAACAATATTTGAATCTTCTCTGAATTCTTTTATGTATGATTGGTTATCTTTGCAAGTCTCTTCGAATTATCAGTTTGCTTTAGCCTACTAGATTGATCTTTCTTGCAATGGGAGAAGTGCTTAGCTTTGGGTTCAATCTTGCGGTGCTCGATCCTAGTGATAGAAAGGGAAATGACACGTATTGTATTGTTGCCATCGAGGATTAAAAGATGGGGTTTATATCATATTGCATGAGTTTATCCCTTTACATCATGTCATCTTGCTTAAAGCATTATTCTGTTCTTATGAACTTAATACTCTAGATGCATGCTGGATAGCGGTCGATGTGTTGAGTAATAGTAGTAGATGCAGGCAGGAGTCGGTCTACTTGTCACGGACGTGATGCCTATATACATGATCATACCTAGATATTCTCATAATTATTCGCTTTTCTATCAATTGCTCGACAGTAATTTGTTCACCCACCATAATACTTATTCTATCTTGAGAGAAGCCACTAGTGAAACCTATGGCCGTCGGGTCTATTTTCCATCATACAAGTTTCCCATCTATTTTATTTTGCAATCTTTACTTTCAATCTATATCATAAAAATACCAAAAATATTTATTTTATTATTATCATCTCTATCAGATCTCACTCTTGCAACTGGTCGTGAAGGGATTGACAACCCCTTTATCGCGTTGGTTGCGAGGTTCTTATTTGTTCGTGTAGGTACGAGGTGACTCACGCGTGGTCTCCTACTGGATTGATACCTTGGTTCTCAAAAACCGAGGGAAATACTTACGCTGTTTTGCTGCATCACCCTTTCCTCTTCAAGGGAAAACCAACGCATGCTCAAGAGGTAGCAGCGACCGAGCGGCGGTGGTGGAGGAGGGCAGGGCGGGCGGCCTGGGGCGACGGGGGCGGGTGCTCCGGGGCAGGGAGGGTGGGGACGGGAGGCGTCGTGCGACAGGGGCACCTGGGCGGTAGCGGCGACGGGGATCAGGGGTGAAGGGGCGGCGTCGGTGACGGGCCGGCTGGGGTGGGGGGCGCCGGGCAGCGGGACGGCAGGGGCATCGGGACGGCGGGGACGGGGGGATCCAGGGCCGGGATGGTGGTGGGGTGGCGGCGGTGCTGGGTGACGGGAGGTGGGGGCGGGGGGCTCCGGGGCTGGGAGGGTGGTGGGGCGGCGGTGGTGCGGGCGCGGGGGGCACGCGGGTTGAGATCAGAGAGGAGAAGAGAGAGGGGTGGTGTCGAGGAGAGAGGGAGGGGTGGCCGTTAGAGGGCACGTTCTTTGCTGTTAGCTAGCTGACATTAAAGAGGGGGGCTGGTGGGCCGTTAGGGTTTGGACCTCGACTGGACCCCTACCCACCTCTTTGCTATCCGCCAGCGAACGACAAAGAATCTTTGCCGTCCGCCAGCCGACGACAAAGAACTGGCTGATGGCAAACAAGATCTTTGACATTCATCCGCTGTTTTTCAGAAGCGGACGACAAGCCGTCCGCTAGCCGACGGCAAAGAACTGACTGATGGAAAATTCTCTGTTTCCAATAGTGATTACCAATTCTTTGACATTCATCACAATAAAGGACAAACTTACGTGCATTCTTGAAGAGAGTAGGCTAGTAAAAACCAGATTGTAATACCTTATGTGCAGTTCTATCTCCCGCATGGTGCCCACCGTATGCCTCGGAATGACACATCCTTAGGATTTGTTTCTAGTCATGCTCAGGTACACAACGTACAATAACACCATCTACTCCTTTATATAAATGTGGGCCGTCCCAAAAGTAATGTCCTAAATCAAAGAATAACTTTTTCTTTTGTTGATATGTGTAACTCGGTGGTATATATTTAACAACAACGAAATTAGCATAATCTATTACGAGAAGTAGAAGCATTTATAATAGCTAATTGCTCATCAAGAAAACTATCATCAATAGGCAGTGGGTCATCTAGAACACTTTCCATCCTAGACAAATTATCTGCTATAGGATTTTCGGCTCCTTTCCTATCAACAATATGCAAATCAAACTCTTGTAGTAAAAGAACACACCTAATCAATCTAGGTTTAGCATCCTTCTTTTCGATAAGATATTTAATAGCTGTATGATCAGTGTGAATAGTAACTTTAGAATCAACAATATAAGGTCTGAATTTATCACATGCAAACACAACTGCTAAAAATTCTTTCTCAGTAGTAGCATAGTTTCTTTGAGCACTGTCTAGAGTTTTACTAGCATAATGGATAACATACAATTTCTTATCAACCCTTTGACCTAAAACAACACCAACAACATAATCAATAGCATCACACATGATTTCAAAGGGTAGGTTCCAATCAAGCGATTGAACGACATGTGCAGTTATTAAAGATTTCTTAAGTATTTCAAAGGCTTCCACACAATCATCATCAAAGACAAATGGAACATCTTTATATAAGAGATTCGTGAGAGGCTTGGAAATTTTAGAAAAGTCTTTAATAAACCTTCTAAAAACTATCATGACCAAGGAAACTTATTATACCTTTAATATCTTTAGGGCATGGCATTTTTTCAATTGCAACAACTTTAGGCTTATCTACCTTAGTATCTCTTTTAGAAATCTTAGACCAAGGACTATACCTCCATTCACCATAAAGTGGTACTTCTCCCGGTTCAAGACAAGATTTGTCTCTTCACATATCTGCAAAACTCGGTCAAGGTTTCTTAATGTCGGGACCCCGATCCTAAGTCACACCGATCTAGCATGTAACACTTCATATCACTTTGCGGCCTCACGCACGGTATTCCCACGGGTGCCACCTTACCTGGCCCGGGACCGTTTGCGCCTTTTGGCTCACGTATATGATAGTGTCGCTAGCATCCATATGACAGAGAACCTGGTCCGACATGACTAGTCGTGAACCCAAAGTGGCACTAACTTACAGGGACAGGCATACATGAATCAACCTCGAGCATGTCGGTCAACAGCGTATGAATCCGGGCTGTAGCACTGGGCTAACAGGACTCTGGGAACCCGGGCTGTAGCAGGCTAGGCAGGACTCCGGATGTCACCGCGTGACATTTCCCCGAAGGGACAGACACAGGAACGAAGTGAATCACATGCCGGCCAGTCAACTGTTCTGGAGCAGTAGTGCTGGGCTAGCAGGACTCCGGTGAACCGGGCTGTAGTGGACTACTATGGCACATGGAAGCACAAGACTACATTTCCCCATAAGAGAGGCTACCAGAGGTAAACAACTAGGTTGTCGGATCCCATACATAGCAATACACGTTACACATACGCATAACATGCAAGTATGTGCTGTACAACATGGCATCACAACATAACTCAAACTCATATAGATAAAGGCCCAGAAGAGCCACATCGCATTCAGTACAAACAGGGTTCTCATGACCCATCATTCAGAGCATACAAGCAATGGAAGCATTACATGTCTGAGTACAGACAGCTACAAAAGGAAAAGACTAAGAAGCCTGACTAAACACGACCCTCCCAAGGGTACAAGATCGTAGCTGGGATACAAGCTACTCGTCGAAGTCACTAGTGTAACCAACTGCAAAACATAAATAAGCAAACGTGAGTACGAAGGTACTTAGCAAGTCTTACATCAGAACTATCTACATATGCAACATTATCAACAAAAGGGGGGGGTGGTGGAGTTTTAACAGCAGCAAGCCAGCTTTGACTCAGTGGCTAACCTATACTACGAGTATCAGAAACTTCTTTGAGGTAAGAAGACGCACACGAGTCCACATATTCACCATATCAATACTCCACTATGGATCCGTTCCCGTCTCCCTACGAGATGGCCATACATAGCACTCACGCTTATCTTGCGTATTTTAGAGTATCCACTTCAAGTTGTCTATGTACTACATAAGTCCTCCAAGTTTCCATATCAGAGGAAAACGGCTATTCGAATAGATAATGTAACCCTGCAGGGGTGTACTTCTTCACACACGCTCTCGCCACTTATCGCCCTGTACACGTCATGTACCTCGGCAACCTTCAAGCGGAAGCCGGGCGAGGGTGTCGGCCACGACCTGACTAACCACACAAGTCTCTCGTCCAGGTTTATTGCCTATTCGAGTTCCATCCGCAAGGAGTTCCGGCCGAAGTCTCCAGTACAGCCCCAAACGATGTGTGCAGGGTTCCCAAGCCCACCATCCGGGTGCCACTTGGTACACCGTGCCACGGTGCCTAGTCTGTCCCAAGCCCGTCCCGTCGTACACCACCTGGTAGACAAGTAGCACTACCTACAAACGCCAGAAACTAGTTGCAACTCCTGGACAGAGATCAAGTGGATTAATAAGCCGAGAGGGGCCGGATGACCGGAACCCAATGTGTGGTAGTAACTGGACTTGGATAACATACACAGAACTCAGTGCTTAGGGACGGTTCCAATGAGACAACCCACCATGTACTCCTACATGGCCTCTCATCGCTACCTTTACCAAAACGTGTTCACACACTTAGCCTTTATTGGTAGGACATGTTCACCACTCTGATTCATTCTCGATGAATCAGACCTGACACAACTCTAAGCATAGCTGGCATAAAGAAACCAAGCATGGATGAGTAGGCACATCAAGGCTCAAACAACTCCTACTCATGCTAGTGGGTTTCAACTATTTACTGTGGCAATGACAGGTCATGCAAAGGAATGGGTTCAACTACTGCAGTAGAAAGTAGCAGTTTGAATCGTTGTTGTCCTAATGCAGTATAAGGAGCAGGAGCGAGAGAGTGGGATTTATCGAAATGCTCAAGGGGGTTGCTTGCCTGATAGAACGACGAAGGGGTACGACTCCTTTGACAGGTACTCAGGAACACCTTCCGGAGTGGAACCTATTGAGAAGAAACGGTGTCGGCAATCAATACACAAACAAATGCAACAATATGATGCATGACAATGGCATGTGCAAATGCTAGTGTTTGGGCTAATGCAAGATGCTACCAAGTTGGTTGAAGCCCATTTGAATCAAAGATTCAAATGCAATTCAAAATGAAGCATTTAAAATGCCCATATTATGTTTTCACTTATACAACATGTATAAGTTGGTTTTTCATGCATGTAACTGGAATAAATGGATTGCTTGCATTTTTCTGATAATTTTTCATATATAAATTATTTCATTCTGAGCTACGGTTGAATTATTATGATTTTTTGAAGTTTAGGCAATATTCTGGAATTTCCTGAGTTAAAATAATTCCAGAAAAAGAATAACTGCGCCAACACTACGTCAGCATGACATAAGCGAGTCAACAGGGCTGACCAGGTCAAACCTGACCAGTGGGTCCCACTGGTCAGTGACCCAGTCAACTAAGTTAGTTAGTCCTAACTAACTGGGAAGGGCCCACTAGTCAGTGACTATAGTAGCTAACCTAGTTAGTTAATTAGTGCTAACTATAGTAGCTAGTCGGGCGGGGCCCGCAAGTCAGTGAGAGAGAGGGGGGAGGTCAAACTGGGCTGTGGGGTCAACCCACGCTGGTCAAAAGTCAGCGGTCGCCAGCGTTTAGCCGCCGGCGAGTCCGAACGCGGCGGTGCGCTGCGGGTTCTGCCTACAGGGGGCCATTTGGCGCGCGGAGTACAGCTACGGGATGTGGACGCTCGTCCGCATCCAGCCGTGGTGGTGGCGCGGCCGGGGAGCGGCCGAAGTGGCACCGGCGACGACGAGTGCGGCGGCCGGAGCTCGGGTGTGTGCAAAGTTGGCGTTGTGGGGTGCAAGCGGGCAAGGGGAGGCGCTAGCGAGGCTTAACGCTGGGCAGCAACCTCGGTGGACACGCGTCTGGGACCAAATGGTCACCTTAGCGTTGCCGCCGACGAGCTCGGGCGGTGGCGTGGTTCGGTCGACAAGGGGGCGACGGCTGCGGGGCGTAAACGAGCTCGGGAAGAGGGGGAACAGATGCAGAATCTCACAGTGGAGGCGACGGGATGGTCAGCGGGCTCGGGGACGAGTCGGAGACGACGGACGGGCGCCGGCGATCTCGGCGGCCGAGAGGTTGAAGACGATGGTGATGATGTCGCTATGGCGCGCCCCGCCTCGCTTGGCTGGGTGGAGATGACGAAGACGACGTCGTGGAGCTCCTGGGCATGTCCAGGGGGCGAGGGAAGGCAGTGGCTGCGGCAACGGCGAGTGGTGGCATCGGCTGTGCTCGGGTGCGGGCGAGAGAGGGTGACAGAGGAGAGGAGAAGCACGGGGGAGAGTGAGAGGGGGTCGGGGAGGTTGCGTGGCGTCTCCAGGGACGCCCAGAGGAAGGAGGCAAGCAGGAGGTAGCCGGGCGTGCGCCGGCGTGCGTCAGCCACGCGCTCGGCGTCCTCCTGGTGCGGTGGAGATGACGACTGGCAGGGCCAGCTGGGCCGCCAGTGCCAGGCCTCAGGTAAGGCCCAGGTAAGCCTTTTCCTTTTTTTGTTTTGTTTTCTATTTTTCTAGCATTTGTTCTGATTTAGTAAAATACTAAATCATTTTATTTTCTTCTGACAATTTTTGTAGGGACCTAAGGGGTTATTCCAAATCCCCTCAGCAACAATCAGAATTTTTGGACATATATAAAATATATCACATATATATATCCAAGGCAAATAATTATTGTATTAATTCTAAAAGGCCAAAATAAATATTTATGGGCTCCTAAAATTATTGGTTTGAATTTTACCTCTGACCAATATTTTTAGAGAGCAACATGAACATTTTCTTGGTCCTTTTTGGAGCACTTTTTATCTGGGTCATTTCTAGACATGAGTTCTGAGGGTTTCACAAATCCCCATTTCAAATTTAAATGGAATTTAAACATGATGCACCAATGACTAGCTAGTCTAGGTCATACCAGAACTAGGGATGTGACACTTAAGCAATCATCAAAAGAGGTTACATAAACGAAAAAATCATCCATGAATACCTCAACAACGTTCTCACAGAAATCAGAGAATATAGCAGTTATACATCTTTTAAAAGTAGTGGGTGCATTACATAAACCAAAAGGCATACATCTATAAGCATAGGTTCCAAAAGGACAAGTAAAAGTAGTTTTCTCTAGATCTTCTTGTGATACAGGTATTCGAGAAAAACTAGAATAGCCATCCAGAAAGCAAAAGTATGTGTGCTTAGATAATATTTCTAACATTTGATCAATGAAAGGCAAAGGGTAATGATCTTTATAGTAGCTTCATTTAATGTTAAAAAATCAATCACCATCCTATAACTAGTTACACTGTTTGTGGGATAAGGTCATTTTTATCATTAGGAACAACAATAATGCCTCCTTTCTTAGGAACACAATAATCAGGACTTACCCATCTACTATTAGCTATAGGATAAATGATACCTGCTTCTAGAAGCTTTAATATTTCAGCCCTTAGCATATCCTTCATTTTGGGATTTAGGCGGCGTTGATGATCAACGACTGGTTTAGCATCAGGCTCCATATTAGTCTTGTGTTGACATAAAGTGAGACTAATGCCCTTAAGATCATCAAGAGTATATCCAATGCAACACAATGCTTCCTTAATGTTTTAAGTAATCTCTTTCCTTCGTGCATTGAAAGGTTAGCATTGGCAATAACAAGATATATCTTCTTTTCATCAAGATAAGCATATTTC
Organism: Triticum urartu; assembly: GCF_003073215.2. NCBI lineage: Eukaryota > Viridiplantae > Streptophyta > Magnoliopsida > Poales > Poaceae > Triticum > Triticum urartu. The sequence continues at coordinate 80,583,243 of NC_053024.1, read as the reverse complement.
ACTGTATCACGCAGTTTCTTTAATTCAAACACATGATCACATTTAGGCGGGAGAGAGTTTCCCAGAGTTTCATCATGCAAATTGTGCTTGAGGATAGGTGCTTGCTTAAAGAATATCTCATAAATTTCATTTCTTTCATTCATATGCATATCATTTTCATGGTCTAGCAGATATTGTTCTAGTGGATCAGTAGGAGGCACAACAATAGAAGCAAGACCAATAATTTCATCTTTACTTGGAAATTCTTTATCATGAGGTTGTCTACGAAGCTTAGAAAATTTAAATTCATGAGACACATCACCAAACTTAACACTGACCGTCTCCTTAACGCAATCAATTTTAGCATTAATGGTGTTCAAGAAAGGTCTAGGAAATATAATGGGATAAAATCATCTTGCGGTGCTGCAATTTATAAGAAATCAGTAGGGTATTTTATCTTACCACACAAGACTTTAACATCTCTGACAATCCCAAGCGGTGAAATAGTATCTCTATTTGCAAAATTAATAGTAACATTAATATCTTCTATCTCAATAGGTGAAATAGCATGCATAACTTCTTGATAAATAGAAAATGGAATAACACTTACCCTAGCACCCATATGACATAGACCATGATAGCAATGATATCCAATCTTAACAGAAACAAAAGTCATGCCAACAACCGGTTTACTATTATCTAGTTTATCCTTTTTAGTATTAACTTGTTTAGCAATCTAGGTTGCTTCCTTACAGAAATAAATGACATGTCCATCAATATGATCAACCAAAAGATCTTTGACTATTGCAATATTAGGTTCCAATTTAATTTGGTCAAAGGGCTTAGGTGCTTTAACATTACTCTTATGAACCACAGTTGTAGCTTTAGCATGTTCTTTAATCCTAACAGGGAAAACATATTTCTCAATGTAAGCAATAGGTACAACTAGATCAACATTATAAATAATTGTTTTACTTTTAGCTATATTAGGTTGTTGGGAATTGTTGCTTGGAAAACAAAAAAAATTTCTACGCGCACGCAATGATCTATCCATGGAGATGCATAACAATGAGGGGGAGAGTATGTCTACGTACCCTTGTAGACCGTAAGCGGAAGCATTTCACAACACGGTTGATGTAGTCGAACTTTGTTCACGCTCCAACCGATCTTGTACCGAAGTCACGACATCTTCGTGTTCTGCACACGTTCAGCTCGGGGTCGTCCTACGCCTTCTTGATCTAGCAAGACGTAGAGGTAGTAGATGAGTTCTGTCAGCACGACAGCGTGGTGACGGTGATGGTGATGTGATCTTCACAGGGCTTCGCCTAAGCACTACAAAGATATGACCAAGGGAGTAAATGGTTGATGGGGGCGCCGGACACGGCTGAGACAATGTTGTGTCCTTGTGTGGTGCCCCCTTCCCACAAATATATAGGTGGGAGGGGAGGAGTCAGCCCCTAGGGCGCCCCAAGAGACCTGGCGGTAGCCCTAGGGCTGCTGCCTTGCCCTGCGCCCCACTTTCCTTATTTGGACATGGGGGGGGGGAAGGAAAGGGAGATGACTGCCTTGGGGTGCCTGGCCTTTCCTTCACTCCCTCCTTTCGTGCATGGACAGATGTAGAGGGGGTGCACCAGCCCCTTGTGGGCTAGTGTGCTCTTCCCCCTTTGGCCCATAAGGCCCAAAAACCTACCGGGGCTGCCCGGAACCCCTTCCGGTGACTCGATAAGTACCCGGTACCACCCGGAACACTTCTGGTGTCCAAATACCATCGTCCTATAGATCGGTATTTACCTCTCGACCATTTCGAGACTCCTCGTCATGTCCGTGATCTCATCCAAAACTCCGAACAACATTCGATCACCAAATCACATAACTCATATAATACTATATCGTCAATGAACGTTAAGCATGTGGACCCTACGGGTTCGAGAACTATGTCGACATGACCGAGCCACCTCTCCGGTCAATAGCTAATAGCGGAACCTAGATGCCCATATTGGCTCCTACATATTCTATGAAGATCTTTATCGGTCGAACTGTTATGACAACATAAGTAATTCCCTTTGTCATCGGTTTGTTGCTTGCCCGAGATTCGATCATCGGTATCTCTATACCTAGTTCAATCTCGTTACCGACAAGTCTCTTTACTCGTTGCGTAATACATCACCACATGACTAACTCCTTAGTCGTTTGCTTGCAAGCTTATGATGTGTATTTGATACGTCTCCGATGTATCTACAATTTATGAAGTATTCATGCCATATCTATAATGATTCCATATGATTTTGGTATGATTTGATTAGAACTAACCCAGACTGATGCTGTTTTCAGTAGAAATACCATGGTGTTGTTTTTGTGCAGAAATAAAAGTCCTCGGAACGAGCTGAAAATTAATGGAGATTTTTTTGGAAAATTTGAAAAATACTGGAAGGAAAAGATACGGAAGAGGAGTCCCAAGGCCACCACAAGGGGGGCGCCCCCCTAGGGCGCACCCCTCGACCTTGTGATCGCCTCGTGGGGCCCCCCTGACGTGAAACCGACATCAACTCCTCCTATAAATCCAAAAAACCCCAGAACAGAAGGGAGATCGAGAGTTCCGCCACCGTAAGCCTCTGTAGCCATGAAAAACCAATCTAGGCCCTCTCTGGCACCCTGCTGGAGGGGGCCAACATCACCGGAAGCCATGGAGGAGCAAGCCGGAGGGGTCACCACCGCCATGGAGGCCAAGGACCAGAGGGAGAACCTTTCCCCATCTAAGGGGGAGGCCATGGAGGAGGAAGCAGAAAGGGGAGAACCACTCCCCCTCTCTCTTGGTGGCGCCGGAGTGCCATAGGGGGAATCATCGCCGCGGTGATTGTCTTCATCAAAACCACCTTCATCATCACCATCCTCATATCTTTTACGCGGCCCACTCTCCCGCACCCCACTGTAATCCCCTACTTAAACACGGTGATTTATGCCACATATTATGATCCAATGATGTGTTGCCATCCTATGACATTTTGAGTAGTTTTCCTTTGTTTTTTTGGTTGATTGATGGCATAGATTGGTTTGAGTTGTATGCTTTATTTTGGTGATGTCCTATGGTGCCTTCCGTGCCGCGCACATGTGAAGGGTTCTCGCTGTAGGGTTTTGAAATACGTTCATGATTCGCTTATAGTGGGTTGCTAGAGTGACAGAAGCTTAAACCCTAGTAAGGGGGTTGTTGCGTATGGGATAAAGGGGACTTGATGCTTTAATGCTATAGTTGGATTTTACCTTAATGATCTTTAATAGTTGCCGATGCTTGCTAGAGTTCCAATCATAAGTGCATATGATCCAGGAAGAGAAAGTATGTTAGCTTATGCCTCTCCCTCATATGAAATTGCCATAATGATTACCGATCTTGTTAACAATTGGCTAGGACAATTCCACACACCGACCCATCATTATTCCACACTCGCTATTTATAATATATAGTAATATATTCTAACTTTATATTAACAACACCTACTTCTATATTTTAGTTCTCTGATATCATACAAATTAAGTTATCCTCTTCATACCCACAACATAGTTTTATTTTTCGTTTCTAGTTGGAAGCAAACGTTCTGTGTATGTAGAGTCGTATTAGTGGTAGATATGACTTGAGAGAATATTGATCTTACCTTTAGCTCCTTGTGGGTTCGACATTCCATACTTATCACTTCCACCTTTGGAAAAGTGCTACGATGATTGCTTGCACTTGAGGATTATCAAGCTCTTTTCAGGCGCCGTTGCCGGGGAGCAATAGCGTGGGGTTGATATTTTCGTGTATGCTTGTTTGCTTTCTTCACTAAGTAGTTTTCCTTTTTGCATAGTTGTGGGTGAAACAAACAAAAAAATTACAAAATGAAAATACCAAAAAGAAATTTTACTTGCCTCTTGTGTTTAAAAACGTTTTCGAAAAGAGAAGTTATTGGAAGGTTATGCATTGGAGAAGTGAGGGTCGACCTTGAACACTTGTGTTCATGCTCATGGAAACAATGTAGAATTTTTCATCAAAGTTCCTCAAAAATAAGTATCCCCTTGTATATATTCATTGTATTATAAAATAATGTGCCAAATTTTGGTTTCAGGATGATTAGATTGTCTGTTTGCTATATGCAGTGCAAAAACAGAAACTTTGGCTGTAGTGCTTGAATTCTCATTTTTTTACTGGAACGTCGAATTCCTCTGAAACTTTTTGCACAGTACTTATGTACACATTTTTTAGATTTTCCTAAATTTTTAGAATTTTTGAAGTTATAGAAGTATGCAAAAGTTCCATATTGCTATAGACTGTCCTGTTCTTGACAGATTGTGTTTTCTATGTGTTGTTCGCTTATTTTGATGAATCTATGGGTAGTATTGGGGGGGGGGTTGATGTCTACTATGCAACTTTATTCCTGTAGAATCGTCTTGGGCCTCGAAGTGCATAGTTTTGTAGGACAGTAGCAATTTTCCCTCAAGTGGATGACCTAAGGTTTGTCAACCCCCGGGAGGTGTATGATGAAGATGGTCTCTCTGAAACAACCCAGTAACCAAATACAAGAAATCTCTTGTGTCCCCAACACACCCAATACAATGACAAATTGTATAGGTGCACTAGTTCAGTGAAGATATGGTGATAAAAGTGTAATATTGATGGTAGAAATATATTTTTATAATCTGAACAAATAAAAATAGCAAGGTATCAATTGATAAAACAGAGTAAAAACGGTATTGCAATGCGTGAAAATGAGGCCTAGGGTCCGTACTTTGGCTAGTGCAATCTCTCAACAATGCTAATATAATTGGATCATATAATCATTCCTCAACGTGCGATGAAGAATCACTCCAAAGTTCCTATCTAGCGGAGAACATAAGAAGAAATCATTTCTAGGGTATGAAACCACCTCGAAGCTATTCTTTCCGATCGATCTATCCAAGAGTTTGTACTAAAATAACACTAAATAATTTTAGATTCATAATACTCAATCCAACACAAAGAACCTCAAAGAGTGCCCCAAGATTTGTACCGGAAAAACAAAGACAAGAACGTGCATCAACCCCTATGCGTAGATTACCCTAATGTCACCTCGGGAATCCGCGAGTTGACTGCCAAAACATATCTCAAGTGAATCAATATGATACCCCATTGTCACCACGAGTATTCATATGCAAGGAATATATCAAGCGCTCTCAAATCCATAAAAGTATTCAATCCGATAAAACGAAATCTCAAAGGGAAAACTCAATTCACAACAAGATGGAGAAGGGAAGACACCATATGATCTTACTATATTAACAAAGCCCGCGATACATCAAGATCATGACATCTCAAGAACACAAGAGAGAGAGAGATTAAACACATAGCTACTGGTACAAACCCTCAACCCTGAGGGTGGACTACTCCCTCCTCATCGTGGTGGCCGCCGAGATGATGAAGATGGCCACTAGAGATGATTCCCCCCTCAGGAAGGGTGTCGGAACGGGGTCTAGATTGGTTTTCGGTGGATATAGAGGCCTGCGGGGGCGGAACTTCTGATCTAGGTTAACCCCGAGGATTTTCGGAATATTTGGGAATTTATAAGGTAAAGAGTGGGTGTGGGAGGCCACCAAGGTGGGCATAACCCACCTGGGCGCGCCTGGGCCCCCAGGCGTGCCCTGGTGGGTTGTGCCCCCCTCATGGCACCCCGCAGGTGCTGCTCCGGCCCATTGGTGGTCTTCTAGCCCATTGGTGTTCGGACTCTGTTTGACATTGATTTCCTATGATGTGAAAAACAAGCAAAAAATAACAACTGGCACTAGGCACTGGGTGAATAGGTTAGTTCCAAAAAATGATAGAAATTTGCTATAAAATGATTGTAAAACATTCAAGAATGATAATATAATAGCATGAAAACTTCATAAATTATAGATACGTTGGAGACGTATCAGGGGTATGAACCATGGTGAAGTTGGAATACAGTAGATATAGTGCTAATATGAAATTGGAATGAGTTTACAACAGTACCTAAAGGTAGTGAGTTGCTTTATTATACTAATGGATCACACAAAGTTTTTGTTAAGTTTTGTGTGGATTAATTGTTCGAAGAACGAGCAGTTACCAATATGATAAGAAGAAGGAGAGACAAGAGTTCAAGCTTGGGGATTCCCAAGGCACCCCAAGTAAATATTTCATGGATACTCAAGCATCTAAGCTTGGGGATGCCCCCGTTGGCATCCCGCTTTCTTCTTCAACAATTATCGATACACCTCTGTTTTTGTTTTGTTCACATGATAAGCTTCTTTTGTGTTTACTTCTCTTTTCTTTTCCTTTATGTACCATGCTAGTTTGAGGTAGCCCTTCATTCACTACTGCAGGTTGCTGCTAACGTGACACTACGATCAGAGACCCTTCGACGAAACTATGTGCGATGCCATAATCGCAAATGGTGGTGTAAAAAACCCGTCAAAAAAGGTGCAAAACGTTTGCGATGGAGGATTCATCTAACACGGTTCAGAATTTAGTTGCGTGTGCGATGCAGGGCATACGGTTCAGCTCAATTAACTGTTTGTGATGAGGAGGAACAAAAGAAACGGGAAGCCAGATGAAGGTGTGTGCGATGTGCAACATACAGTTCACTCGAATGAACCGTTTGTGATTAGGCAACACAAAAGAAATGGTCAGCCAGATCAAAGGTGTGTGCGATATACGACATGCGGTTCACTCGGATGAACTATTTGCATTGAAACATGAGAGCAGAAACAGTTCAAATGAACAAGATGTGTGTGATATGATGCAAACGGGTTTGTAATCGGAAACGTGTGCGAAGGCCGATAAGAACACAGACGATTACTGCTAACAAGCCATGTGTGTTGTGAGCAAACAATTGCTGGTATACAATTGTGAGTGATTGATGAAAACATCACTGACGGGTTCCATTGTTTAGTCCGTGTGCGATGTGATTTTCTTTGTCCGCACAACATCTACGTTCTGTGTACAAAGCATCAACATATATACTTAAAAAGACAACATTGCATAACCAAATTAAGCATACAATTACACAAGTGACTACACACAGAACATTTCCACACACCAAAGTAAGCAACTACATGCATACTAAAGTAGGAGAAACGAGGATCTGATCATCTACTTATTATTGCGACGATGCTTGCCATTGCTCTGCTTCCGGCTGAATCCCTGGCCGTTTTGGGGAAGGAGGCACTTCCTCATGTCAATGATCCACCTGTACATGTCGTAGCTCGTGTACGCCTCCTTGGCCGCGTACACGATGTGAGCTTTGTCGAGTTTCTCCATCCAGGCCGAGTGCCAAGCACGCTTGTCCTTGTTGCACGAATCCTTCATGTCTCTGTAGTAGGGTTCGATGATGGCCTCGGCGAGGTGAACCAGTGAGTCCTTCTCATGCTCCTTGCCGCCCTAGATCTTGTATTAGCCCTGGATGTCGACAATATTCTGGCAGGTAATGCCCGAATTCTCGAGCGCCTTTACATCATTGGTGATGTCCACCACAATGAACATGTAGTGGGGGCTATTGACAAACCTGGCGAAACACTCACAAGGCCTTGTGGCCAGGCAGTAGTGGTAGACGAGGACATGGTGGCGCACACACATCTGGGCGACGGCGACCTTGGGACGAGACCCGGCATGAGCGCGGGTGTACTCGAGGTCGAACCCGACCACCTTGTACTTCTTTGCGGCAAGCAACAACTCCATGATGTGGATGGAGTGCCCTGATAACCCACAAGTATAGGGGATCGCAACGGTTTTCGAGGGTAGAGTATTCACCCTAATTTATTGATTCGACACAAGGGGAGCAAAAGAATATTCTCAAGTATTAGCAGCTAAGTTGTCAATTCAACCACACCTAGAAACTTAATATCTGCAGCAAAGTATTTAGTAGCAAAGTAATATGTAGTAGTGGTAACGGTAGCAAAAGTAATATTTTTGGTTTTATAGTGATTGTAACAGTAGCAACAGAGAAGTAAATAAGCGAAGAAAAATATAGGAAAAGCTCGTAGGCAATGGATCGGTGATGAAGAATTATGTCGGATGAGATCGATCATGCAATAGTTATAACCTAGGGTGACACAAAACTAGCTCTAGTTCATCAATGTAATGTAGGCATGTATTCCGAATATAGTCATACATGCTTATGGAAAAGAACTTGCATGACATCTTTTGTCCTACCCTCCCGTGGCAGCGGGGTCCTATTGGAAACTAAGGGATATTAAGGCCTACTTTTAATAGAGTACCAGACCAAAGCATTAACACATAGTGAATACATGAACTCCTCAAACTACGGTCATCACCGGTAATGGTCCCGATTATTGTCACTTCGGGGTTAACGGATCATAGCACATAATAGGTGACTATAGACTTGCAAGATAGGAGGATCAAGAACTCACATATATTCGTGAAAACATAATAGGTTGAGATCTGAAATCATGACACTCGAGCCCTAGTGACAAGGATTAAGCATAGCAAAGTCATAGCAACATCAATCTCAGAACATAGTGGATACTAGGGATCAAACCCTAACAAAACTAACTCGATTACATGATAAATCTCATCCAACCCATCACCGTCCAGCAAGCCTATGATGGAATTACTCATGCACGGCGGTGAGCATCATGAAATTGGTGATGGAGGAAGGTTGATGGTGACAATGGCCATGGATTCCCCTCTCCGGAGCCCCGAACAGACTCCAGATCAGCCCTCCCGAGAGAGTTTAGGGCTTGGCGGCGGCTTCGTATCGTAAAACGCGATGAATCCTTCTCTCTGATTTTTTCTCCCCGAACACGAATATATGGAGTTGGAGTTGAGGTCGGTGGAGCATCAGGGGGCCCATGAGGTAGGGGGGCGCGCCCAGGGGGGTAGGCGCGCCCTACCCTCGTGGACAGGGTGTGGGCCCCCTGACGTGGATTCTTCTACCAGTATTTTTTATATATTGCAAAAATAATCTCCGTTGATTTTCAGGTCATTCCGAGAACTTCTATTTCTGCACAAAAATAACACCATGACAATTCTGCTGAAAACAGCGTCAATCCGGGTTAGTTCCATTCAAATCATGCAAGTTAGAGTCCAAAACAAGGGCAAAAGTGTTTGGAAAAGTAGATACGATGGAGGCGTATCATGCTCCACCCAGACCAGGTCGTTAGTGTACATCACCGAGAGGTCCATGAACCTTCTGTGGGTGTCCACCACAGGACGCATGGTGAACTGCTGCTCGTCGTTGGTAGCCGCCTGGAGCGCCAATAGAGCCGCGTAGGATAACCTCTAAGAATTTCTCATGGTGGGTGTGCTTCTTGCAATGGTGGGGCACAATCAAAAGGTTGAAGAGACACAAGGGTTAAATGGCCACTTTAATAAATGGGGTTCGGCTGGCATGTAATCGCCACATCTTGTCACAGCGTTCATAGCGAAGGATTCCAGTGCACGCTTGACAACACCGCACCGCACGCGTGGGCTCAAAGAGGCACCAAATGTATCGTCGGTGAGCCTGTTCCCGCGCTACCACGCTGTTTACCGCGCAAGCTTCCCGCCCGGCTAGTTTGGCCATGCGTCGACTAGAAGAGGGAAAAATCATGGGCGTTTATTGGCAAAAATCTTTGTAAAAACGAAGTGTGTGGAATGACTTCTATCATAAGTTTACCCATGGGTGATGAGGTCAAAGTTACATAGAAGGGTGATGATGGACACTCAAGTGCGATAATTAATTCTGCGCTCTACAGTGCACACGGTGGAAGAAACCAACTGTGTGCAATAATGTCGAAGATCGCAGTCGAGTTAGCTGTACAGATCATGTGCTGTGAGATCAAAAAGGGAAACTGATTTGAGAATGGTTAATAAAAGCTAAGACCATTGCATATTAAGGTCAAAATACTGTTAGCAATATACGAGTCTCATATGATGCCATTTCAGCGATTGTACCACAAAAGCTCGAAATGTTACAAGGTTCAAATTCCAGAGTTATATGGCTCAAATTCGAAGATTACAAGGTTCAAACTGATATTAGAAATGAAATTCAGCTCATCAGCTGCAAACGCTCGCGCTAATCCACTGAACATGGATACCAGAGAGCTTCAAACTAATATCACCGCTTCTAAGTCTGGTTTCAAAACCTTACAATTTTTGCAAAGGGGTCAGCCATTGTGAAGCCATGTATGGGGTTGACACGATGACTTTCGATTACTCTGTCATCTGAAGTTCCAAAATGAAATTCAGCATTTTTGGAGCCTACTCCATTCTGCCGTAGGCGCCGGCGCTGATCAACAAACCATTCATTTTTGCGAAGTAAATGTAGGGCAAACCTCATTTCCTTCAGCACCCTTGCTCTGAGAACAAAGAACATGGTGAATATAATCTCCGGTAAGGTTCCTCGGTAGGAGTTCAAAGTAATTTGTGAGAGATGCAGATCTAGGCATTCGACGTGATTGTTATATTGTATCACATTATCCACCACTGGGCCTAATCTTATCTGCAAAAGAAGAAAACATGTTAGTGCCAACATGCAGTTTTGAACATTACTACATGCCTATTTGGTTTGCAGGATTTGTAAAATGCACTAACATGCCATCTTCGATCTGACATGATTAGCATGGGCATTTGATTACATTCTAGAAAAATGTAGCCTTCTTCACAAGACGTTGGAGTGGATGAAAAGTTCCCTAAGAAAACTTGAACTCCCTTATGGTTAACATTTAACAGAAAAGGAATATCACCTCAATATATAGCTTCTCCAGGCACGGAAAGCATCCCAGGAAACTGACAACTTGCTCCAGGTTGGGGCGGATAGATTCTAGTGCCAAGACCTTCATTGTGCGCAGTTTCGGGGTCAAGCATGTCAGAATCATTTTATGAATGAAAGACGAACAAACATCTTCAAAATTAGAAATAATGTTAATTTGTAGAAGGAGAGGTAGAAGGCGGCTGTTGTACCTGAACGGGTGTGGATCCAATAACAAGTTCATAGTATTTGTGACACGAGTAGCCCACCACTATCAATTTTGGCGTAGAAATGACATTGATTCTTGTTGGACCTTCTTGATCAATTACAAGTAATCTCTCAAGTGCAGATGTGTCCTCAATGACCATACCGTGGTACACATCTTGTGATGTCTTCCTGCCGCACCAGCAACGCACATAAATAGTCCGAAGAGTCATGGAGGTGATGTGGAAGGTACTCAACCCATTGATCGCCTGAAGATGAAGGTACTCAAGTGCAGTACAGCCACGGAGCAGGTGCTCCATGTAAACGTTTGAGAGGCAGACGACGACGAGCTCGAGGTGCTTCAGTAGTTGTAGAATAAGAGCGGGCGCATCATTAAGGGGGGGATGGTAGTTCCTGAACATGGCGATGCACAACGTGGGCACGAGGCAGAGTGCGGACGTTGGCCGCATATGCCCATGATGAAAAGTGAGCTCCTCGAGCTGATCTAGGGCGGGGGATCGGAACCAGTCGTCAAGCTTGGCTCGGGCCTTGCCGTTGGAAAGAAACTTTCCCATTCTAAGGCCTTTGGTTGGGCCAAGGTGACTACCGAGGATCTTTGAGAACGCATCCAAGCTTTTGCGATAGCCATGGAAGAGCTCGTGGGTGTCGATGAGGTCGAGAGGGCTGGAGTTCCATAGGGGGTGCCACCCCCGGGAAAGGATGGTTGTCCGCGCCCCATATTTGATTGGGAGGAGGGAGATGATGACTCTCAACATATCATCGGGGAGGCTGTTGATGAAGTCTAGGCCTGCTGGAGTCGCTTGCGGTTCTAGCTCGCCCCACCTACGCTTGTTGCCAGCCCCGTTCTCCACCTCTGGAGTGTCCTTGTCAGCGGCGCTTTCTGATAGAAATGGGAGTACAGGGAATATTTAGTTATAACAGGGCAATAGAAAAGTGTATTGGTAACTAGAAGTTATTAGGTAGGAATACAGTAAGAAAAGGGAATAACAATTGGTTGCTTAAATACTACACAATTCATTTGACATTGCTGGGTAAGTCAACATGCAGATAGTTGAAAAGAAAACTTACTTCGAACGAAGTCTGGACGGATGATTTTGTCGGGGAAGTTAGCATATATCTCATGACCAGGGCCTTTTATGTGCAGTGCAATTTTATCGCCAGCTTTCAATACATAAAACTTTGCAATTTCTTTCCAAAAGCCAGTGCCAAAATAGGAGTCACCATGTTCTTCAAGTCTTACAGTAGCAAAGATTGTAAATCCAGGGTTTGTGTGCAGTATGACATCCTTGGAGCCTTCATCTATGTAAAGGGAAAAATTGCGCACTACATAATCTATTGCATAGCAAGGGATGTTCTATAGAAAATGGTAGGATTGTTAAAGAAAATATGGCAACGTGCAAATATGGGCCTTAATTGAAAGAACTGTACAATAGTTGAAATCGAAGGACAAAAATCTATAATTAAACAGATAGGGTAAACATGATGTCATGGAAATATGAGAGTAATCGAAAGAACAATACATCATTAATTTGCCTAATATAGATAGAAGAGGGAAAAAATCCCCTTTGACGTATATGGTGCATGTGGCACCTTCTATCCAAATGTAGCAATATTTAGAATATGTTTAGGAAAGTAGGCCATGCCAACTGATTTAGGGTGAGATTGAACATACCGCACGCGTCCTCAAGTTATCTGGTATGGTGAGATGGAATCTCTTGCGGAGGTCGCAAAGTCCTGAAGTGTCGGCGCACTGTACATTCTATGAATGAAAGAAAACCTCAAATCAGCTCAAATAAAAATGAATTCACGGCGATTTCTGCTGGGTGATTAAAGAAGGCAGATGAACCGGGATAAGCGATGAGATAATATCTCATCAAATTAGTTACCTTGTCATCCATGAGAAAGAACCCTCGGTACGACAAATTCCCAACCGCGATAGGTTGTGCCATGGCATGGCATAGGCAAGCGGAAGTGGCAAAATGCGGTGGGATTTACCGGCAGCCTGGTGGCGGTGGCAGGCGTCGAGATAAGTGTTTACTGCCGCGATAGGCGGTGCCATGGCATAGGCGCAGAGGAGCTTGTGCAGGTGTGAACATGGAACGTACCGGAGGGGCCGAGGGGGTGGCGGGCGGGGTAAGGGTTTTTGTGACGTGGGGATGGTGAGGGTTTTCTTTTTTTTTCTTTTTTGAATTGGGTGCTGAGGGTTTTCTGTCCCACAAAGAATTTTGGGAGCGACGGTTTGCTAGAGCGAACCATGTGTGATTGACGCAACAGACAAAATGAAAATCATTGTACACGGTTCCAATTTTGGGAACCGTGTGTGATTGACGTAATACCTCCGTCCTGGTTTATTGGTCCCCCTTTGTAATTTTTACCAAATGTTGACCAAATATTTAACATACTCAGACATAGATAATAAATGTACACGTACATAAGCATAGTTCAACCATAAGTACATAGTTCAACCGCATTAAGCATACTCAAGTGTACATAGTTTGATCGATCCCACATCTCATCTCACATGCGTCCGACACGATCCTGAAGCTTCTCCAGGTACTCGGCGTACGCGCCGTGCGACACCCTGCGACAATACTTCTGCTTGAAGGAGCCAACTGCCCGTCCTCTTACATGCGCCAGAACACTTAGATACGCGTCATGAAGCTTCTGGTTGCAAAATGGGCATCCATAGCCGCCGTTCCAGGTCCTAATACGCCTGTTATGCATTCCCGCATAAAGCTCCCTCAGGATTTGCCTATTGTACCTCCTCTGGCATCTTCATCCTCGCTGTCCACATCATCAGATAGCACCTATACAAATAGTAAAACAAATTTGCCATCAAATCAATGATTACATGCCGTGAAGTAGGATGAGGAATTTATGGCTATTTATTTATACATATCCAGAGATTATGGTTCAATTTTTAAGCACAGTCGTCTATGTACAGACCAATCTTGAAGAAAATAATGGCACAAACATATGTAGGTCATTCAAAATCAATTGTCAAGCCTTGGCTAGGAATTATTAGCAAGAACACTAACCCCAGTCAGATTACTAGCAGAAATAATTTGCACAGATGAAACAACTAATCACTTATCACCTGACATCGTGGAGATCCTGGGCATGTCCAGGGGGCGAGGGGAGGCAGTGGCCGCGGCAACGGCGAGCGGTGGCGTCGGCTGCGCTCGGGTGCGGGCGAGAGAGGGTGACAGAGGAGAGGAGAAGCACGGGGGAGAGTGAGAGGGGGTCGGGGAGGCTGCGTGGCATCTCCAGGGACGCCCAGAGGAAGGCGGCAAGCAGGAGGTGGCCGGGCGTGCGCCGGCATGCGTCGGCCACGCGCTCGGCGTCCTCCTGGTGCGGTGGAGAAGACGACTGGCAGGGCCAGCTGGCTGGGCCGGCCAGCTGGGTCGCCAGTGCCAGGCCTCAGGTAAGGCCCAGGTAAGCCTTTCCCCTTTTTTGTTTTGTTTTCTATTTTTCTGGCATTTGTTGTGATTTAGTAAAATACTAAATCATTTTATTTTCTTTTGACATTTTTTGCAGGGACCTAAGGGGTTATTCCAAAGCCCCTCAGCAACAATCAGAATTTTTGGACATATATAAAATATATCACATATATATATCCAAGGCAAATAATTATTGTATTAATTCCAAAAGGCCAAAATAAATATTTATGGGCTCCTAAAATTATTGGTTTGAATTTTACCTCTGACCAATATTTTCAGAGAGCAACATGAACATTTTCTTGGTCCTCTTTGGAGCACTTTTTATCTGGGTCATTTCCAGAAATGAATTCTGAGGGTTTCACAAATCCCCATTTCAAATTTAAATGGAATTTAAACATGATGCACCAATGACTAGCTAGTCTAGGTCATACCAGAACTAGGGATGTGACACTCAATCAATCATCAAAAGACGTTACATAAACGAAAAAATCATCCATGAATACCTCAACAATGTTCTCACAGAAATCAGAAAATATAGTAGTTATACATCTTTTAAAAGTAGTGGGTGCATTAAATAAACCAAAAGGCATACATCTATAAGCATAGGTTCCAAAAGGACAAGTAAAAGTAGTTTTTTCTAGATCTTCTTGTGATACAGGTATTCGAGAAAAACTAGAATAGCCATCCAGAAAGCAAAAGTATGTGTGCTTAGATAATATTTCTAACATTTGATCAATGAAAGGCAAAGGGTAATGATCTTTATAGTAGCTTCATTTAATGTTCTAAAATCAATCACCATTCTATAACTAGTTACACTATTTGTGGGATAAGGTCATTTTTATCATTAGGAACAACAATAATGCCTCCTTTCTTAGGAACACAATAATCAGGACTTACCCATCTACTATTAGCTATAGGATAAATGATACCTGCTTCTAGAAGCTTTAATATTTCAGCTCTTAGCATATCCTTCATTTTGGGATTTAGGCGGCGTTGATGATCAACGACTGGTTTAGCATCAGGCTCCATATTAATCTTGTGTTGACATAAAGTGAGACTAATGCCCTTAAGATCATCAAGAGTATATCCAATGCAACACAATGCTTCCTTAAAGTTTTAAGTAATCTCTTTCCTTCATGCATTGAAAGGTTAGCATTGGCAATAACAAGATATATCTTCTTTTCATCAAGATAAGCATATTCCACTGTATCACGCAGTTTCTTTAATTCAAACACATGATCACATTTAGGCGGGAGAGAGTTTCCCAGAGTTTCAACATGCAAATTGTGCTTGAGGATAGGTGCTTGCTTAAAGAATATCTCATAAATTTCATTTCTTTCGTTCATATGCATATCATTTTCATGGTCTAGCAGATATTGTTCTAGTGGATCAGTAGGAGGCACAACAATAGAAGCAAGACCAATAATTTCATCTTTACTTGGAAATTCTTTATCATGAGGTTGTCTACGAAGCTTAGAAAATTTAAATTCATGAGACACATCACCAAACTTAACACTGAGCGTCTCCTTAACGCAATCAATTTTAGCATTAATGGTGTTCAAGAAAGGTCTAGCAAATATAATGGGATAAAAATCATCTTGCGGTGATGCAATTACTAAGAAATCAGTAGGGTATTTTATCTTACCACACAAGACATTAACATCTCTGACAATCCCAAGCAGTGAAATAGTATCTCTGTTTGCAAGATTAATAGTAACATTAATATCTTCTATCTCAATAGGTGAAATAGCATGCATAACTTCTTCATAAAGAGAAAATGGAATAACACTTACCCTAGCACCCATATGACATAGACCATGATAGCAATGATATCCAATATTAACAGAAACAAAAGTCATGCCAACAACCGGTTTACTCTTATCTAGTTATCCTTTTTAGTATTAACTTGTTTAGCAATCTAGGTTGCTTCCTTATAGAAATAAATGACATGTCCATCAATATGATCAACCAAAAGATCTTTGACTATTGCAATATTAGGTTCCAATTTAATTTGGTCAAAGGGCTTAGGTGCTTTAACATTACTCCTATGAACCACAGTTGTAGCTTTAGCATGTTCTTTAATCCTAACAGGGAAAACATATTTCTCAATGTAAGCAATAGGTACAACTGGATCAACATTATAAATAATTGTTTTACTTTTAGCTATATCAGGTTGTTGGGAATCGTTTCTTGGAAAACAAAAAAAATTTCTATGCGCACGCAATGATCTATCCATGGAGATGCATAACAATGAGGGGGAGAGTATGTATACGTAACCTTGTAGACCATAAGCGGAAGCATTTCACAACACGGTTGATGTAGTCGAACATTGTTCGCGCTCCAACCGATCTGGTACCGAAGTCACGACATCTCCGTGTTCTGCACACGTTCAGCTCGGGGTCATCCTACACCTTCTTGATCCAGCAAGACGTAGAGGTAGTAGATGAGTTCTGTCAGCACGACGGCGTGGTGACGGTGATGGTGATGTGATCTTCACAGGGCTTCACCTAAGCACTACAAAGATATGACCAAGGGAGTAAACGATGGATGGGGGCGCCGGACATGGCTGAGACAATGTTGTGTCCTTGTGTGGTGCCCCGTTCCCACAAATATATAGGTGGGAGGGGAGGAGGCAGCCCCTAGGGCGCCCCAAGAGACCTGGCGGTAGCCCTAGGGGTGCTGCCTTGCCCTGTGCCCCACTTTCCTTATTTGGACATGAGGGGGAAAGGAAAGGGAGATGACTGCCTTAGGGCGCCTCGCCTTTCCTTCCCTCCCTCCTTTCGTGCATGGGCAGAGGGTAGAGGGGGTGCACCAGCCCCTTGTGGGCTGGTGTGCTCTTCCCCCTTTGGCCCATAAGGCCCAAAAACCTACCGGGGCTGCCCGGAACCCCTTCCGGTGACTCGATAAGTACCCGATACCACCCGAAACACTTCCGTTGTCCAAATACCATCGTCCTATAGATCAATATTTACCTCTCGACCATTTCGAGACTCCTCGTCATGTCCGTGATCTCATCCGAAACTCCGAACAACATTTGATCGCCAAATCACATAACTCATATAATACTATATCGTCAACGGACGTTAAGCATGCGGACCCTACGGGTTCGAGAACTATGTAGACATGACCGAGACACCTCTCTGGTCAATAACTAATAGCGGAACCTAGATGCCCATATTGGCTCCTACATATTCTATGAAGATCTTTATCGGTCGAACCGTTATGACAACATAAGTAATTCCCTTTGTCATCGGTATGTTACTTGCCCGAGATTCGATCATCGGTATCTCTATACCTAGTTCAATCTCGTTACCGACAAGTCTCATTACTCGTTGCGTAATACATCACCACATGACTAACTCCTTAGTCGTTTGCTT